>NW_026576333.1:27500-118045 GCF_028641065.1 Leucoraja erinaceus
TGGCTGATCATCCAACTCAGTTTCCCATCCCTGCCTTCTCTCCATACCCCCTGATCCTTTTAGCCACAAGGGCCACATCTAACTCCCTCTTAAATATAGCCAATTAACTGTGTGGCCTCAACTACCTTCTGTGGCAGAGAATTCCACAGATTCACCACTCTGTGTGTGTGAAAAAAAAATGTTTTTCTCATCTCGGTCCTAAAAGATTTCCCCCTTATCCTTAAACTGTGTGTGTGGCCCCTTGTCCTGGACTTCCCCAACATCGGGAACAATCTTCCTGCATCTAGCCTGTCCAACCCCTTAAGAATTTTGTACGTTTCTATAAGATCCCCCCTCAATTCTAGCGAGTACAAGCCGAGTCTATCCAGTCTTTCTTCATATGAAAGTCCTGACATCCCGGGAATCAGTCTGGTGAACCTTCTCTGTACTCCCTCTATGGCAAGAATGTCTTTCCTCAGATTTGGAGACCAAAACTGTATGCAGTACTCCAGGTGTGGTCTCACCAAGACCCTGTACAACTGCAGTAGAACCGCCCTGCTCCTATACTCAAATCCTTCACTCTGTGAAACGTCACCTATCCCTGTTCTCCACACAGATGCTGCCTGACCCGCTGAGTTACTCCAGCACTCTGTCTTTTTTGTTAACCAGTACTGATCATCTCACAGTTTCTATAAGATCCCCCCTCAATCTTCTAAATTCTAGCGAGTACACTACTTCTAGCCGACCCCTTATTCTTAAGCTGTGTGTGTGTGTGGCCCCTGGTTCTGGACTCCCCCGACATCAGGAACATGTTTCCTGCGAGCTCTTGATGGTAAAGTCCGCGGTGGGAGAGATCCCAGGAAAGTGATCGGCTCCGACGTTAAGTCCGCGGTCCGCGGCCCGCGGTGGGGCTCATGACAGTCCGAGGAAGCCTCCAGCTCCATCGATGGTAGGCTGCAGAGTGACCGGTGTATGTGATCCGAAAATCAATCGCATCTCCGGCAAGGTTAAAAACCTGGCAAAAAGTTTCCCCCGATCCCCCTCCCCCCCCCCCCCCCCCCCCCCCCCCCCATATAAAACAAACCGAAGAACATTAAAACAAACTTTTAACACACTACAAATAAAAAAAAAGATGAAAAACGAACAGGCTGTCATTAAATACATTAAACACAAACATCACTACATACATATAGTCCTCGCTCAGTGGATAGAAACATAGAAAATAGGTGCAGTAGAGGCCCTTCGAGCCTCCACCGCCATTCAATATGGATGCTTTCAAAAGAGCTAGATAGGGCTCTTAAAGATAGCGGAGTCAGGGGATATGGGGAGAAGGCAGGAACAGGGTACTGATTGGGGATGATCAGCCATGATCACAGTGAATGGCGGTGCTGGCTCGCCAGAGAACCTGCCTCCACCGCCCTCTGAGGCAGAGAATTCCACAGACTCGCCACTCTCTGTGAGAAAAAGTGTACCCTCGTCTCCATTCTAAACGGCTTACTCCTTAATCAGTGCTGGTTCGAAGGGCCGAATGGCCTCCTCCCGCACCTATTTTCTATGTTTCTATCTATCTATGTTTCGATAGGGCTCTTGAAGATAGCGGAGTCAGGGGATATGGGGAGACGGACTCCTGTAACTAACTCGAGTTATTTTGATTTCTTTCTTCAGTGGATCTGGCCACACCTCCCACCACTGCGGCCCCAACTGAAGAGAGTTTTGTGGTGCCAGGATGGGGAATCGCTCTACTGGTCATCGCTTGTGTTGTCCTCCTCATCCTTCTGGTTGCCATCATCCTGTTTGTGAGTCTTTGATTGTTTTTTTTTAACGCTTGTGGCTTGCTCTGTTTCCATCACTGCGTTGCCCACTTATGTCCACTCACAGACATAGAAAATTAGGTGCAGGAGGAGGCCATTCGGCCCTTCGAGCCAGCACGGTCAATCAATGTGATCATGGCTGATCATCCCCAATCAGTACCTCGTTCCTGCCTTCTCCCCATATCCCCTGACTCCGTTATCTTTAAGAGCTCTATCTAGCCCTCTCTTGAAAGCATCTAGAGAACCGGCCTCCACCGAGGCACAGAATTCCACAGACTCACAACTCTCTGTGAGAAAAAGTGTTTCCTCGTCTCTGTTCTAAATGGCTTACCCCTTATTCTTAAACTGTGTGTGGCCCCTGGTTCTGGACTCCCCCAACATCGGGGACCTGTTTCCTGCCTCTAGCGTGTCCAAGACCTTGACAATTATATACGTTTCAGTGAGAAGCCCTCTCATCCTTCTAAACTCCAGAGTGTACAAGCCCAGCCGCTCCATTCTCTCAGCCTATGACAGTCCCACCATCCCGGGAATTAACCTGGTGAACCTACGCTGGGCTCCTTCAATAGCAAGAATGTCCTTCTTCAAATTAGGGGACCAAAACTGCACACAATACTCCAGGTGTGGTCTCACTAGGGCCCTGTACAACTGCAGAAGGACCTCTTTGCTCCTATACTTGACTCCTCTTGTTATGAAGACCATCAGGCCAAAATGCACACAATACTCCAGGTGTGGTCTCACTAGGGCCCTGTACAACTGCAGAAGGACCTCTTTGCTCCCATACTCGACTCCTCTTGTTATGAAGGCCATCAGGCCAAAATGCACACAATACTCCAGGTGTGGTCTCACTAGGGCCCCGTACAACTGCAGAAGGTACCTTCCTACATATTATAGCACCTGCAATTTACTTTGATGTATGTAAATTCCTGAAGTTTCTGTAGAAGCGTCTGTTGGCCAAGCGAAAATATGCCAGTAACTCTATCCTTATTTAAAATTCACGAAACTGTAACTGGAGCTTGAAGGTACATGAAACTGCCCTACTGGTCCTGCAAGTGTGACTACACCTGGATTTTTTTTGACATAACTAATATTGTATTAGTGATTAGTAATCCCACTGTGTCATAGAAACATAGAAAATAGGTGCAGTAGTAGGCCCTTCGAGCCTGCACCGCCATTCAATATGATCATGGCTGATCATCCAACTCAGTATCCCGTACCTGCCTTCTCTCCATACCCCTTGATCCCTTTAGCCACAAGGGCCACATCTAACTCCCTCTTAAATATAGCCAATGAACTGTGGCCTCAACTACCTTCTGTGGCAGAGAATTCCACAGATTCACCACTCGCTGTGTGAAAAATGATTTTCTCATCTCAGTCCCTCTTATCCTTAAACTGTGTGTGTGACCCCTTGTTCTGGACTTCCCCAACATCGGGAACAATCTTCCTGCATCTAGCCTGTCCAACCCCTTAAGAATTTTGTAAGTTTCTATAAGATCCCCCCCTCAATCTTCTAAATTCTAGCGAGTATAAACCAAGTCTATCCAGTCTTTCTTCATGTGAAAGTCCTGCCATCCCAGGAATCAGTCTGGTGAACCTTCTCTGTACTCCCTCTATGGCAAATATAAGATTATTAAGGGTTTGGACACGCTAGAGGCAGGAAACATGTTCCCGATGTCGGGGGAGTCCAGAACCAGGGGCCAATGAACTGTGGCCTCAACAACCTTCTGTGGCAGAGAATTCCACAGATTCACCACTCTCTGTGTGTGGGGGGGAAAAAAAAAAAAGTTTTTTCTCATCTCGGTCCTAAAAGACTTTCTCCCTTATCCTTAAACTGTGTGTGTGACCCCTTGTTCTGGACTTCCCCAACATCGGGAACAATCTTCCTGCATCTAGCCTGTCCAACCCCATTAGAATTGTGTACGTTTCTATAAGATCCCCCCTCAATCTTCTAAATTCTAGCAAGTACACTAATTGAATTCAAAACACAAATGGAATCGAGGGCGTAGGTTCGAGGTGAAGGGGACAAGATTTGATAGGAATCTGAGGGGTGATTTTTTTTCGAACTATGATTAGGAAAATATGCAAATTCTTTGGTGGTGGGTGTGTGAGTCTTGTGGTACAAAATCCTGGCTCATCTATCAACATTCCTAACGCTGTTATGCAATGCAGCTTTAGTGGGGAAATCTATACGCAATATCCTGACTGACAAAGGACAAAAGAATCATTGATACAGTGTGGAAATAGGCCCTTCGGCCTAACTTGCCCACAGCGGCCAACATGTCCCAGCTACACTAGTCCCACCTGCCAGCATTTGGTCCCTATCCCTCCAAACCTGTCATAATAGACAATAGGTACAGGAGTAGAGGCCATTTGGCCCTTCGAGCCAGCACTACCATTCACTGTGATCATGGCTGATCATCCACACTCAGTACCCCCCGTTCCTGCCTTCTCCCCATATCCCCTGACTCCGCTATCTTCAAGAGCCCTATCGAAACATAGATAGATAGAAACATAGAAAATAGGTGCAGGAGGAGGCCATTCGGCCCTTCGAGCCGGCACTGATTAAAGAGTAAGCCGTTTAGAATGGAGACGAGGAAACACTTTTTCTCACAGAGAGTGGTGAGTCTGTGGAATTCTCTGCTTCAGAGGGCGGTGGAGGCCGGTTCTCTGGTGAGCCAGCACCGCCATTCAATGTGATCATTGCTGATCATCCACAATCAGTACCCCGTTCCTGCCTTCTCCCCACATCCCCTTACTCCGCTATCTTCAAGAGCCCTATCGAAACGTAGATAGATAGAAACATAGAAAATAGGTGCAGGAGTAGAGGCCATTCGGCCCTTCGAGCCGGCGCTGCCATTCAATATGATCACGGCTGATCATCCCCAATCAGTACCCCGTTCCTGCCTTCTCCCCATATCCCCTGACCCCGCTATCTTTAAGAGCCCTATCTAGCTCTCTTTTGAAAGTATCCAGAGAACCGGCCTCCACCACCCTCTGAGGCAGATAATTCCACAGACTTGCCACTCTCTGTGAGAAAAAGTGTTTCCTCGTCTCCATTCTAAATGGCTGACTCATTATTCTAAGACATAGAAACATAGAAAATAGGTGAAGGAGGAGGCCATTCGACCCTTCGAGACTGCACCGCCATTCAATATGATAATGGCTGATCATCCAACACAGTATCCTGTACCTGCCTTCTCTCCATACCCCCTGATCCCTTTAGCCACAAGGTCACCATCTAACTCCCTCTTAAATATAGCCAATGAACTGTGGCCTCAACTAGAAAATGTGGCAGAGAATTCCACAGATTCACCACTCTCTGTGTGGAAAAAAAATGTTTTTCTGATCTCGATCCTAAAAGATTTACCCCCCTTCTCTCCATATCTGAGGAAAGACATTCTTGCCATAGAGGGAGTACAGAGAAGGTTCACCAGACTGATTCCTGGTATGTCAGGACTTTCATATGAAGAAAGACTGGATAGACTCGGCTTGTATTCGCTAGAATTTAGAAGATTGAGGGGGGATCTTATAGAAACTTACAAAATTCTTAAGGGGTTGGACAGGCTAGATGCAGGAAGATTATTCCCGATGTTGGGGAAGTCCAGGACAAGGGGTCACAGCTTAAGGATAAGGGGGAAATCTTTTAGGACCGAGATGAGAAAAACATTTTTTTTCACACTCAGAGAGTGGTGAATCTGTGGAATTCTCTGCCACAAAAGGTAGTTGAGGCCACACAGTCCATCGGCTATATTTAAGAGGGAGTTAGATGTGGCTAAAGGTATCAGGGAGTATGGAGAGAAGGCAGGTACAGGATACTGAGTTGGATGATCAGCAACGATCATATTGAATGGCGGTGCAGGCTCGAAGGGCTGAATGGCCTACTCCTGCACCTATTTTCTATGTTTCTATCCTCTGAGCGAGGACTATATGTGTGTAGTGATGTTTGTGTTTAATCTATGACCACTGTTGTATAACGTTAGTACCTCCACCAATGTGAAGCACTATACTATGGCCAACGAGAGTTGTTTTTTAAACGTGCTATAGACATGGACGTCATTTGACTTGACTCCCTGCTCTCTCTTCTTGCTTCCAGTTGATCTACTTTTGCCGGCGTAGAACGCGCAAGCAGTTTGAACTGTTCGGCTCTCGAGGGTCGTACGTGCCCATGGCTGACCGTAACGAATATCCACACTACACATCGCACAGCAGGTTCACAGCACCCGAAGCTGGCAAGGAACAGGTAGGACCATCCGTGTGTGGAGTGGGGCTACCGTCGGGATGAACGTACACAAGCTTGACAGCGGGCAGCGCCAGATTCTGGATGAGTTTACTTCCAAACATCGAAAATAGGCAATAGGTGCAGGAGTAGAGGCCATTCGGCCCTTCGAGCCTGCACCGCCATTCGATATGATCATGGCTGATCATCCAACTCAGTATCCCATCCCTGCCTTCTCTCCATACCCCCTGATTCCTTTAGCCACAAGGGCCACATCTAACTCCCTCTTAAATACAGCCAATGAACTGTGTGGCCTCAACTACCTTCTGCGGCAGAGAATTCCACAGATTCGCCACTCTCTGTGTGAGAAAAAAAAAATTCTCATCTCGGTCCTAAAAGACTTCCCTCTTATCCTTAAACTGTGTGGCCCCTTGTTCTGGATTTTCCCAACATCGGGAATAAACTTCCTGCATCTAGCCTGTCCAACCCCTTAAGAATTTTGTAAGTTTCTATAAGATCCCCCCTCAATCTTCTGAATTCTAGCGAGTACAAGCCGAGTCTATCCAGTCTTTCTTCACATGAAAGTCCTGCCATTCCAGGAATCAGTCTGGTGAACCTTCTCTGTACTCCCTCTATAGCAAGAATGTCTTTCCTCAGTTAGGAGACCAAAACTGTACGCAATACTCCAGGTGTGGTCTCACCAAGACCCTGTACAACTGCAGTAGAACCTCCCTGCTCCTATACTCAAATCCTTTTGCTATGAATGCTAACATAGCGAGTACAAGCCGAGTCTATCCAGTCTTTCTTCACATGAAAGTCCTGCCATCCCAGGAATCAGTCTGGTGAACCTTCTCTGTACTCTTTTCCATGCTGTGTCTCCAAACCAAGTTAATTGCTCAGCCTAATGTATCTGGAGGGACGTGTGGGTGTAGTTCTGTGGAGTGAAGGTGGGTGCAGTGATACTACACTGCTCTAATCTGCTTGGCGAAGAATGCTCATAGTAAATTGCGAATGTTATTTCTGACAAGCTATTCATCAGCGGGGCGGGGGAGTTCCCTGTGCAATAAAAGTCACGAATATCCGAGCTATCGCACAATCCTCCAAAAAAGATATCGCTCGGTTGAAACTTAAATAAGATACCAGGCTGCTTGTTGATCATTAGTGTCTGCAAATGCCAGGACTGGAGAGATAAGAAAGAAAACTCATTCCCGGGATGGCGGGACTGTCGTATGCTGAGAGAATGGAGCGGCAGGGCTTGTACACTCTGGAGGAGTCGAGTATAGGAGCAAAGAGGTCCTTCTGCAGTTGTACAGGGCCCTAGTGAGATCACACCTGGAGTGTTGGGTGCAGTTTTGGCCTGTTGGCCTTCATAACAAGAGGAGTCGAGTATAGGAGCAAAGAGGTCCTTCTGCAGTTGTACAGGGTCCTAGTGAGACCACACCTGGAGTATTGTGTGCAGTTTTGGTCCCCTACTTTGAGGAAGGACATTCTTGCAATTGAGGGAGTGCAGCGTAGGTTTACAAGGTTAATTCCCGGAATGGTGGGACTGTCATATGCTGAGAGAATGAGCAGCTGGGCTTGTACACTCTGGAGTTTAGAAGGATGAGAGGATATCTGACTGAAACATACAAGATTGTTAAGGGCTTGGACACGCTAGAGGCAGGAAACATGTTCCCGATGTTGGGGGAGTCGAGAACCAGGGGCCACACACACACACACACACAGTTTAAGAATAAGAGGTCGGCCATTTAGAACGGAGATGAGGAAACACTTTTTCTCACAGAGAGTGGTGAGTCTGTGGAATTCTCTGCCTCGGAGGGCAGTGGAGGCAGGTTCTCTGGGTGCTTTCAAGAGAGAGCTAGATAGGGCTCTTAAAGATAGAGTCAGGGGATATGGGAAGGAGGCAGGAATGGGGTTACTGATTGTGGATGATCAGCCATAATCACATTGGATGGCGGTGCTGGCTCGAAGGGCCGAATGGCCTCTACTCTTGCACCTCTTGTCTATTGTCTAAAATGGGTTTGCAGAGCTTTTAGGAAATTGTGGACCACCACCCAAACTAACTTCCCTTCCATGTCTGAAGAAGGGTCTCGGCCCGAAACGTCGCCTATTTCCTTCGCTCCATAGATGCTGCCTCACCCGCTGAGTTCCTCCAGCATTTTTATCTTCCTTCGAAATCCCAGCATCTGCAGTTCCCTCTGGAACGGAGAATAGTTTTTTTTGTTGTACGTTTAGTGGCGGCCTTGTTCATAGAAACATAGAAACATAGAAATTAGGTGCAGGAGTAGGCCATTCGGCCCTTCGAGCCTGCACCGCCATTCAATACGTGAAAAAAGTTCTTCTCATCTCGGTTTTAAAGGATTTCCCCTTTATCCTTAAGCTGTGACCCCTTGTCCTGGACTTCCCTAACATCGGGAACAATCTTCCTGCATCTAGCCTGTCCAAACCCTTAAGAATTTTGTAAGTTTCTATAAGATCCCCTCTCAATCTTCTAAATTCTAGAGAGTATAAACCAAGTCTATCCAGTCTTTCTTCATAAGACAGTCCTGACATTCCAGGAATCAGTCTGGTGAACCGTCTCTGCACTCCCTCTATGGCAATAATGTCCTTCCTCAGATTTGGAGACCAAAACTGTACGCAATACTCCAGGTGTGGTCTCACCAAGACCCTGTACAACTGCAGTAGAACCTCCCTGCTCCTATACTCAAATCCTTTTGCAATGAAAGCTAACATACCATTCGCCTTCTGGAGTTGGATGGGGGGGTGGGGGGGGGAAGGGTGATCTAACGATCGTCAAACAATGCATTTGAAAGGCTTGTGTTGTTGCTGTTGTCACTGAGGGCTCCTTGGGTTTCTCAGCGTCGCTTCTGTTTATACAGCAGGCTCCTCTGCTGGGATTTATCTCCAGTCTCCCTGCATTGTTTGCGCTCTGTTCTAGCTTTTATTTACAGTCTCAATCCTTGATGAGGGCGCACCCCGGCCACATACACCGCCTGTTTGTGTTTGTTTATCCTGCCCTGGCGGGACATCCCCTTGTTCACGATGGCCGTGATTTTTTTTGATGGGAATTTTTTTGATATGATTTGCCGGCTGTGTTTTGGCCAGCGAGACCCAGGCCTGATTTCTGTTTGTTTTTTTAATTTTTAATACATTTCTATTAGAGGCATCTGCATATCAAAATGCAAACCAGTACAGACTTTAGATACATAGATGCATAGAAAATAGGCGCAGGAGGAGGCCCTTCGGCTCTTCCTTTTCTTTTTCTTTTCGTTTTTCCTTCTATTATTTATTATGTAAAATAATATATGTGTTATGATTGTGTTTATAATTTGTTTGGTTGTTTTGTTGTTCCGCGAGCATTGCCACTTTCATTTCACTGCACATCTCGTATGTGTATGTGACAAATAAAACTTGACTTGACTTGACTAGACTTTCCTCTTGTTATCCCCTCCCCTCCCCCCCCCATTCTTCTCATTGCTCTTAGAAACATAGAAATTAGGTGCAGGAGTAGGCCATTCGGCCCTTCGAGCCTGCACCGCCATTCAATATGATCATGGCTGATCATCCAACTCGGTATCCCGTACCTGCCTTCTCTCCATACCCCCTGATCCCCTTAGCCACAAGGGCCACATCTAACTCCCTCTTAAACATAGCCAACGAACTGTGGCCTCGACTACCCTCTGTGGCAGAGAGTTCCAGAGATTCACCACTCTCTGTGTGTGAAAAAAAGTTCTTCGCATCTCGGTTTTTAAAGGATTTCCCCCTTATCCTTAAGCTGTGACCCCTTGTCCTGGACTTCTCCCAACATCGGGAACAATCTTCCTGCATCTAGCCTGTCCAACCCCTTAAGAATTTTGTAAGTTTCTATAAGATCCCCTCTCAATCTCCTAAATTCTAGAGAGTATAAACCAAGTCTATCCAGTCTTTCTTCATAAGACAGTCCTGACATCCCAGGAATCAGTCTGGTGAAATGTCTCTGCACTCCCTCTATGGCAATAATGTCCTTCCTCAGATTTGGAGACCAAAACTGTACGCAATACTCCAGGTGTGGTCTCACCAAGACCCTGTACAACTGCAGTAGAACCTCCCTGCTCCTATACTCAAATCCTTTTGCAATGAAAGCTAACATACCATTTGCTTTCTTCACTGCCTGCTGCACCTGCATGCCTACCTTCAATGACTGGTGTACCATGACACCCAGGTCTCGCTGCATCTCCCTCTTTCCCAATTGGCCACCATTTAGATAATAGTCTGCTTTCCCGTTTTTGCCACTTGTTGTCCCCCCCCCCCCCCCCCCTTCCTCACCACTGTATGTATGTATGTATTGTTAGATCTATGGCATGTATATAGCACGTTAGTCCCTGCACTGATGTAAACCACTGAGTGGTTTTTAAATATGCTATAGAAATAAAATTGTCTTGACAATAGACAATAGACAAAAGACAAAAGGTGCAGGAGGAGGCCATTCGGCCCTTCGAGCCTACTCCTGCACCGTACATAATTCTTCAGGGGTTGGACAGGCTAGATGCAGGAAGATTGTTCCCGATGTTGGGGAAGTCCAGAACAAGGGGCCACACACACATTTTAAGGATAAGGGGGAAATCTTTTCAGATTCAGATTCAGATTCAATTTTAATTGTCATTGTCAGTGTACAGTACAGAGACAACGAAAGGCATTTAGCATCTCCCTTGAAGAGCGACATAGCACATGATTTGAATAAATAATAAGTGTCCGGGGGGGGTGGTGGTGATTGGCAGTCACCGAGGTACGTTGTTGAGTAGAGTGACAGCCGCCGGAAAGAAGCTGTTCCTCGACCTGCTGGTTCGGCAACGGAGAGACCTGTAGCGCCTCCCGGATGGTAGGAGGGTAAACAGTCGATGGTTGGGGTGAGAGCAGTCCTTGGCGATGCTGAGCGCCCTCCGCAGACAACGCTTGCTTTGGACAGACTCAATGGAGGGGAGCGAGGAACCGGTGATGCGTTGGGCAATTTTCACCACCCTCTGCAATGCCTTCCGGTCGGAGACAGAGCAGTTGCCATACCATACTGTGATACAGTTGGTAAGGATGCTCTCGATGGTGCAACGGTAGAAGTTCACCAGGATCTGAGGAGACAGATGGACCTTCTTCAGTCTCCTCAGGAAGAAGAGACGCTGATGAGCCTTCTTGATCAGAGTTGAGGTATTGTGGGTCCAAGAGAGGTCATCGGAGATGTTGACCCCCAGGAACCTGAAGCTAGAAACACGTTCCACCTCCGTCCCGTTAATGTGGATGGGGGTGTGCGTGCCGCCTCTGGACTCCCTGAAGTCTACAATGAGCTCCTTGGTCTTCTTGGAGTTAAGGGCCAGGTTGTTGTCAGCGCACCATGCTGCTAAGTGCTGGACCTCCTTTTAGGAGCTGGACTTTTAGGACCGAGATGAGAAAAACATTTTTTTTCACACACACAGAGAGTGGTGAATCTGTGGAATTCTCTGCCACAGAAGGTAGTTGAGGCCACACAGTTCATTGGCTATATTTAAGAGGGAGTTAGATGTGGCCCTTGTGGCTAAAGGGAGTCAGGGGGTATGGAGAGAAGGCAGGTACAGGATACTGATTTGGATGATCAGCCATGATCATATTGAATGGCGGTGCAGGCTTGAAGGGCCGAATGGCCTCTACTCCTGCACCTATTGTCTATGTTGCTGTGAGACTCGGTGGACATCCCCGCGACCAAGTCCTCGCGATCCTCCTCTCTCAACGTTATTCCCGAATGTTTGCCGACTCCAGGACTGGCCGACGTGCCGGTCGGTGATAGTCCTGAGGTCGTCGGCCAACTCGGGCTGACCCACTTTGAGTGAATTTACTGAACAACTGTGAGCAGTGATCCGCCCGGTGCACCTGTGGTTGAAACTCTATCCTGTTGCAACACCCTGCATTAATCTGCATGGAATGTGCTGCCTCGATTGCCTCGCTGTTAGTCAGCATTAGGATTACAACACAACCCGGGCTATCACTCAATAATGCCCGATTGTAGAAACATAGACAATAGGTGCAGGAGTAGAGGCCATTCGGCCCTTCGAGCCTGCACCGCCATTCAATATGATCATGGCTGATCATCCAACTCAGTATCCCGTACCTGCCTTCTCTCCATACCCCCTGATCCCTTTAGCCACAAGGGCCACATCTAACTCCCTCTTAAATATAGCCAATGAACTGTGGCCTCAACTACCTTCTGTGGCAGAGAATTCCACAGACTCACCCTGACTTAGATTGTGACTGAGTTTCAGGAAATCTATAAAGCATTTTGCCTTCTGAGTGTCTGCTGACAGTTTGTATTGACTGGAAGGGATGGGAAGCAGGAGAGAGAGAGGGAGACGGAGAGGCAGAGAGAGGCAGAGGGAGAGAGACGGGGAGAGGTACAGAGGCAGAGAGAGGTACAGAGGCAGAGAGAGGTACAGAGGCAGAGAGAGAGAGGTACAGAGGCCAGTTCATTGGCTATATTTAAGAGGGAGTTAGATGTGGCCCTTGTGGCTAAAGGGATCAGGGGGTATGGAGAGAAGGCAGGTACAGGATACTGAGTTGGATGATCAGCCATGATCATATTGAATGGCGGTGCAGGCTCGAAGGGCCGAATGGCCTACTCCTGCACCTAATTTCTATGTTTCTATGTTTCTATGAGAGAGAAGCAGTAGAAAGAGAGGGAGAGGCAGAGACAGAGAGAGGCAGGCAGAGAGAGAGAGGCAGGGAGAGGGAGAGGCAGAGAGAGGCACAGAGGCAGGGGAGAGGGAGACAGATAGAGATAGAGAGAGGCAGAGGGAGAGGGGGGCAGATATATATAGAGAGAGACAGAGGCAGAGAGAGAGGCAGGCAGAGACAGGCAGAGAGAGAGAGGCAGACAGATCATTAAACATTGCAAAAGTATTGGAAAGATTGACTAAATGAGATGCAAATTAGCTGATTTGAATGAGCCGGTATTGTTCCAGGATGTCTGAGATTCATTAGTCTTGCCAGCAGAAGTAAGCCATTCGGCCCATCGAGTCGATTCTGCCATTTAATCATGCCTCGCTGATCTATCTTTCCCCCTCAACCCCATTCTCTTGAATTCTCCCCAAAAGTATGCAAAAAAAAAGTGACTCGGTGGGTCAGGCGGCATCCCTGGAGAACATGGATAGGTGACGTTTCTGGTCGAGACAATAGCCAATAGGTGCAGGAGTAGGCCATTCGGCCCTTCGAGCCAGCACCGCCATTCTATGTGGTCATCCCCAATCAGTACCCCGTTCCTGCCTTCTCTCCAATGTTCCCGATGTTGGGGGAGTCCAGAACCAGGGGCCACACACACACACACACACACACACACAGTTTAAGAATACACACACACACAACAACACCATTTAGAACACACACACGACACACAGGACAACACCACACACACACACACACAGAGAGTTGACACACACACACACACACACACACACACACACACACACACACACACACACACACACACACACACACACACACACACACACACACACACACACACACACACACACACACACACACACACAGTCAGTGGAATTCTCTGCCTCACACAGAGAATAAGGGGCGCCATTTGGAGGCTTTTTCTCAGAGAGAGTTGTGAGTCAGTGGAATTCTCTGCCTCAGAGGGCGGTGGAGGCTGGTTCTCGGGAGAGAATTCTTTCAAGAGAGAGCTAGATAGAGCTCTTAAAGATAACGAGAGAGAGTCAGCGGGATATTGGGGAAAAAGCAGGAACGGGGTTACTGATTGGGGATGATCAGCCATGATCACATTGAATGGCGGTGCTGGCTCGAAGGGCCGAATGGCCTCCTCCAGCACCTATTTTCTATGTTTCTATGTCTTAGAATAAGGAGTCAGCCATTTAGATATTGTCTATATCCCCTGACTCCGCTACGAGACCCTTCTTCCCATTCCCTTCTCTCCAGAGATGCTGCCTGTCCCGCTGAGTTACTCCAGCATTCTGTGCCTTAAACCAGCATCTGCAGTTCCTTCATAAATGTTGTACTCTGTTCCAACTCGGGACAGGTTGGGAGCAGGGCGTAAGGGGTAATGTTGGCATGTGACACCTGGGGCATTGCAGTGTACTAGTAATTTGAAAATCCTTGGCAACGGAGGCCTGTAGGGATGCAACTCTATGCTGTGTACATACTTTACGCCTAAGATATTCCCTCCAGAGACCTGCCGCATCAGTGCCACATTCTTTATTCCCACTAATCATCCTTAGTCGGTATTCAGTGTCGGCTTTGGCTCGGTGGCAGAATTCTCTTTCGGGAGAGTGCAGGCGGAGAGATAAAAGTTCCAGTTTAAATGGGACTTTGAGTCGGGGAATCGAGGACCAGAGGAGACGGGTTCAAGGTGAAGGGGGAAAGATTCAATAGGTATCTGAGGGGTGACTTTTTCCACACAGAGTATATGGTTGTATGGAACGAGCTGCCGGAGGAGGTAGTTGAGGCTGGGACTATCTCTCCAAACCTGTCCTATCCTGACTATCTCTCCAATCACTCCAAACCTGTCCTATCCATGTACCTGTCTATCTGTTTCAGCTGGCTCGAAGAGCCAGCTGAAACAGATAGACAGGTACATGGATAGGACAGGTTTGGAGGGATTTGGACCAAACGCAGGCTGGTGGGACTAGTGTAGCTGGGACAAGTCGAGGGAGTTTATTGTCATGTGTCCCAGATAGGACAATGAAATTCTTGCTTTGCTTCAGCACAACAGAATATAGTAGGCATGAATACAGAACAGATCAGTGTGTCCATAGACCATTGTATAAATATATACACACATGAATAAATGAACTGATAAAGTGCAAATAACAGATAATGGGCTATTACAGAGACTCACAACTCTCTGTAAGAAAAGGTGTTTCCTCGTCTCCGTTCTAAATGGCTTACCCCTTTTTTCCCAAACTGGGTGTGGCCCCTGGTTCTGGGCTCTCCCAACATCGGGAACATTCACAAGTGCAAAATAACAGATAATGGTCTATTAATGTTCCGAGTTTTGACCGAGCCAGGTTGAATCGCCTGATGGCTGTGGGGCAGCAGGTGTGGTCTCACTAGAGCCCTGTACAACTATAACCATATAACAATTACAGCACGGAAACAGGCCATCTCGGCCCTACAAGTCCGTGCCGAACAACTTTTTTTCCCCTCCATGCCTGCACTCATACCATAACCCTCCATTCCCTTATCCATATGCCAATTTATTTTGGATTCCAACTGCAGAAGGACCTCTTTGCTCCTATACTCTACGACTCTCGTTATGAAGGCCAACAGGCCAAACCTGCACACAATACTCCAGGTGTGGTCTCACTAGGGCCCTGTACAACTGCAGATGGACCTCTTTGCTCCTATACTCAACTCCTCTCGTTATGAAGGCCAACATGCCATTCGCTTTCTTCACCGCCTGCTGTACCTGCATGCTTCCTTTCGTTGACTGATGAACAAGGACCCCCCAGATCCCGTTGTACTTCCCTTTTCCCAACTTGAAACCGCCCAACCTGGAGGAGAGAAGAGGTGTGTAAAAGGTTCTTCTTCTTCTTGCGTATGGCGTGCACAGCTTAAAGTTGCCGGACAAGGGCCACATCCAACTCCCTCTTAAATATTCTTAAGGGGTTGGACAGGCTAGATACAGGAAGATTGTTTCCGATGTTGGGGAAGTCCAGAACGAGGGGCCACACACAGTTTAAGGATAAGGGGGAAATCATTTAGGACCGAGATGAGGAAAACATTTTTCACACAGAGAGTGGTGAATCTCTGGAATTCTCTGCCACAGAAGGTAGTTGAGGCCACAGTTCATTGGCTATATTTAAGAGGGAGTTAGATGTGGCCCTTGTGGCTAAAGGGATCAGGGGGTATGGAGAGAAGGCAGGGATGGGATACTGAGTTGGGTGATCAGCCATGACCATATTGAATGGCGGTGCAAGCTCGAAGGGCCGAATGGCCTCTACTCCTGCACCTATTTTCTATGTTTCTAAGACAAGTCTAATTCTTTCTAGATGTAGGATCTCTGACATTTCCACAATCCACATTTTAATTGTGGGGGTTATAGGGCCTTTCCAGAATTTTAATATTAATTTTTTCCCTGTTATTATACTGTAGTCAAGGAAGTTTCTTTGCGAGCGGGTTTTGCCGCGCATTATAATAATAATAATAATAATAATAATCTTATTTATATAGCACATTTTTAGTCAACTTGCATTGACCCCAAAGTGCTTCACATAATTACATTACATTTACACACAGGCAAAGGTGGGTGAAGTGTCTTGCCCCAAGGACACAACGAGAGTATGCACTCCAAGCGGGATTCGAACCGGCTACCTTCCGGTCGCCAGCCGAACACTTAGCCCATTGTGCCATCTGTCGTCCCTGTGTGACGTGTTGTCCCTCTATTACAGGTATCCCGTAACGGGAAGAACACTTACTCCTACACCAACCACGCCGCGGAGTCCGACAACTTGTGAGCGGGAAGCGCGAGGTGCGGGAAAGCCGCCTCCGACGCACCACGCAGTCCGACGGCGGCGACCAAAGTGGTTATTTTATATCCATTATTATTATTATCTTATCTTCAAAAAAGAACTTTCAAAGATATCTTTTCAAAAGGAATGTCGGATTTCCTCAACTGCCAACGCCTGGAGCCGAGAACGATGTGGGTGCTCGGTGAACTGTTTTGCACATTTTTGTTTTAATTAAGTGTATGATATTCGGGGAGGGGGGTCGGGCTGAACTGGCTGCAATTAAATAATGACGAGTGATGGTATAGGCTATGGGAAGAGGACGGAATGACCACTGAAAAGTATGGGAGGGCAAGAAACGTAGACAATAGGTGCAGGAGTAGGCCATTCGGCCCTTCGAGCCTGCACCGCCATTCAATGTGATCACGGCTGTTCATCCAACACAGTATCCCGTACCTGCCTTCTCTCCATACCCCCTGATCCCTTTAGCCACAAGGGCCACTATCTTTGTAATGAATCAACGAATGGAATCCATGTCTTCGAAAATTGCTCTGGTTTTCCTGCTAATACAAATCTCATATTTTCAGGATCCCCTTAGCCACATCTAACTCCCTCTTAAATATAACCAATGAACTGTGTGGCCTCAACTACCTTCTGTGGCTGAGAATTCCAGAGATTCACCACTCTCTGTGTGAAAAAAAATGTTATTCTCATCTCGGTCCTAAAAGACTTCCCTCTTATCCTTAAGCTGTGTGTGTGGCCCCTTGTTCTGGACTTCCAGATTCAGATTCAGATTCAATTTTAATTGTCAGTGTACAGTACAGAGACAACGAAATGCATTTAGCATCTCCCTGGAAGAGCGACATAGCAAACGATTTGAATAAATAATAATAAGTGTCCGGGGGGGGTGGTGATTGGCAGTCACCGAGGTACGTTGTTGAAAAGCAAGTGGCCCGTACGGGGATCGAACCCGCGACCTTGGCGTTATTAGCACCACGCTCTAACCAACTGAGCTAACCGGCCCTACGCCCAACATCGGGAACAATCTTCCTGCATCTAGACTGTGTGACCCCTTGTTCTGGACTTCCCCAACATCGGGAACAATCTTCCTGCATCTAGCCTGTGTGACCCCTTGTTCTGGACTTCCCCAACATCGGGAAGAATCTTCCTGCATCTAGTCTGTCCAACCCCTTGAGAATTTTGTACGTTTCTATAAGATCCCCCCTCAAGTGTGTGTGTGTGTGTGTGTGTGGGACTGGTGTGTGTGGGGTGAAGAAGATGGCTGTTTTGAACAAGATGTGGTGGGGTAAATGGCGGTCTGTGTAGTATACCAATTGCCCAAGTCCATGCAAGTTGTAGTGGTGTACAAGAACCACTGCCGTATGGTGTAGGAAGGACTATGGATGCTGGTGGCTCAAACCGAAGATAGGCACAAAAGGCGGGGCACAAACTCAGTGGGGACAGGCAGCATCTCTGGAGGGAAGGAATGGGTCAGTCTAAAGATGGTTCTCGACCTGAAACGGGTCAAGAACGGGTCTCTGGTTTGCTTGCTAGTTGACCTGCCCTGCCTTGTGGTACCGAACCACTGGGTCTCTGTGCAAACTGCAGTCCTGTCCAGGAATCGCAAGGAAGGGGCTTAGCATTCCTTGGTAGAGGCAGCTTCCAAAGTATTGGATTGGCTGTCTGCAGCAGGAAGAGAGGTGGCAGGCCCAGATTGACTCCTCACTTCTCTGGAAGTAGGCCATTCGGCCCTTCGAGCCTGCACTGCGCCACTCAATAAGATCATGGCTGATCATCCAACTCGGTATCCTGTACCTGCCTTCTCTCCATACCCCCTGATCCCTTTAGCCACAAGGGCCACATCTAACTCCCTCTTAAATATAGCCAATGAACTGTGGCCTCAACTACTTTCATCCAAAACCAGTACTTTCTCTCCATATCCTTTGATTCCGTTAGCCCCAAGAGCTAAATCTACCTTGAACACATACAGTGAATCGGCCTCCACTGCCTTCTGTGGCAGAGAATTCCACAGATTCACAACTCTCTGTGTGAAAACATTTTCTCTCATCTCGGTCCTAAATGGCCGACCCCTTATTCGTAAACTGTGTGTGGCCCCTGGTTCTGGACTCCCCCAAGCATCAGGAGCATGTTTCCTGCCTCCAGCGTATCCAATCCTTTAAGAATTTTATAGGGTTCTATAGGGTCTCCACTCATCCTTCTAAATTCCAGTGAATACAAGCCCAGTCGAACGATTTTTATGTTTTCCCATCATTGTTGGCTGGCAACGTGACAATATAATCTTTAAGAAGGAACTGCAGATGCTGGAAAATCGAAGGTAGACAAAAATGCTGGAGAAACTCAGCGGGTGAGGCAGCATCTATGGAGCGAATGAAATGGGCAACGTTTCGGGTCGAGGCCCTTCAGACTGATGTGAGGGGGGGGGGGGGGGGGAAGAAGAAAGGAAGAGGCGGAGACAATGGGCTGTGGAAGAGGCGAGGAAAGGAGGAGAAAGCAGGGACTACCTGAAATTGGAGGACAATGTTCATACCGCTGGGGTGTAAACTACCCAAGTGAAATATGAGGTGCTGCTCCTCCAATTTACGGTGGGACTCACTCTGGCCATGGAGGAGGCCCAGGACAGAAAGGTCGGATTGGGATTGGGAATGGGAGGGGGGGAGTTGATGTGCTGAGCCACCGGGCGATCAGGTTATCAATATAATCTGTTTAAGAAGGAACTGCAGGTGCTGGAAAATCGAAGGTAGACAAAAATGCTGGAGAAACTCAGCGGGTGCAACAGCATCTATGGAGCGAAGGAAATAGGCAACGTTTCGGGCCGAAACTCTTCTTCTTATCAATATAATCTCGTCATTTGACCCGTTCTGCAACATAGTCACATCACGGGATAGTGATTGTTGATTTTAAGCCCAAGTGTAAATATTATCTCGCCAAACCTTTCCATAGAAGCCGTCAGCGTGACTGTAGCAAAACCTGAAAGACAAGCATTCATCCTTCAATACATGTTGCCGGCTTGGTAAATATGCAGCCTCTGAATCGAAATACTTTTTTGATTCTCCCTTGCATGTTAATTTGGGGAGGATTTCCTGTTGCCCATTTCGAAATGTGATTTGTGTATGCAAATCTGCGGCCGTGTTATTGCTCTCTGTTGTGTCGTCAATGGAAGGAAATGAGAAGGGAAAGTAAAAGGCACATTGTAACATCGGGAGGATTTTATTTGTGAATGGTATGTAAACCACAACACAGCAAGCCACAAATTTAAATTACTAACCAAATCCCCTGTGCTCCTGTTGTATATTTGCATTCATATATCTCCATAATGCAGCAGGAAACATAGAAATATAGAAAACAGGTGCAGGAGGAGGCCATTCGGTCCTTCGAGCCAGCATAGACACATAGAAAATAGGTGCAGGGGGAAGCCCTTCGAGACTGCACCGCCATTCAATATGATCATGGCTGATCGTCCAACTCGGTATCCCATCCCTGCCTTCTCTCCATAACCCCTGATCCCTTTAGCCACAAGGGCCACATCTCATCTCAGATTCAGATTCAATTTTAATTGTTATTGTCAGTGTACAGTACAGAGACAACGAAATGCATTAACTTCCTCTTAAATATAGCCAATGAATTGTGGCCTCAACTACTTTCTGTGGCAGAGAATTCCACAGATTCACCACTCTCTGTGTGGAAAAAAAAATGTTTTTCTCATCTCGGTCCTAAAAGACTTTCCCCCTTATCCTTAAACTGTGTGTGTGGCCCCTTGTTCTGGACTTCCCCAACATCGGGAACAATCTTCCTGCATCTAGCCTGTCCAACCCCCTAAGAATTTTGTAAGTTTCTATAGAGATAAAAGGAAAAAAAAGCAAAGTGGGGATATACCTTGCCCCTCCCCCCCCCCCCCCCCCCCCCCACACCCCCCACTCCCACACACCCTCCTCCTCACCCCCAGCCCAGAATCTGATTTAAGTTTAGATTTGAGTTTGTGCCATACTACCCTTGTAAGAATTCGGTGAAGGGTGTCCATATCTTGAAAAAATGATCCGGTTTTTCTGCCAAGACGAGCCTAATATTTTCCAAATGTGGTGTCTCGTTTTTTCCTTCTTAAACATAGAGTGATATGACAAAGCAATTATCTTAGAAAACCCTTCTTCCCCCACTCCCTCCTCCACCATGCACTGCCTGCCTGCTCTCTATTATGCCCCTGTCCCACTTAGGAAACCCGAACGGAAACCTCTGGAGACTTTGCGCCCCACCCAAGGTTTCCGTGCGGGTCCCGGAGGTTTTTGTCGGTCTCCCCACCTGCTTCCACTACCTGCAACCACCTGCAACCTCCAGAAACCTTCGGTGGTGTGCAAACTCTCCAAAGGTTTCTGTTCAGGTTTCCTAAGTGGGACGGTAGGCATTACTAAAACCCTTCGAAGTAACCGTTCTCATTGAAGTAAGAAACGGAGGACATATTATCTTTTTTTTATAATTGTGAACTGGTCCGATAGTTGGTCAAAGGTTTGGCCAAGGAAGCCAGAGTCCACGAGGTAGAGTGTAACTCAACGCTATCCATCTTCCCCTCTCAGACGTTAATGCCAGTTGCCAATTTTTAAGTGCGTGCATAGCATGAAGCTATTTCTGATTGTTGAGCTCTGGACAAACTGAGGTTCTCTCCGCAGAGTCTTCTGTGGATTATGAGACCAGTTGCATGATGGAGCTCTCCAAAAGGCAGATGGCTAAATGGGCGGTGATACCTAACTTTGCGTGTGTGGGGCTCATCTGATATATTTTAAGCTTACCACTTTAGTTTCCGAGGTTGACAAAAATGCTGGAGAAACTCAACGGGTGAGGCAGCATCTACGGAGCGAAGGAAATAGGCGACGTTTCAGGATGACCCGAAACGTCGCCCATTCCTTCTCTGTATGGAGATTGCTCGCTCATTGACCTGCCCTGCGTTGTGGTACCGAACCGCTGGCTTCTGTGCAAACTGCACAGTCCTGTCCAGGAATCGCAAGGAAGGGGCTGACTCCGCTGTCTTTAAGACCCCTATATATGTTTCAATAAGATATCCTCTCGTCCTTCTAAACTGCACTGGTGCCATCTTTAAGAGCCATATCTAGCTTCTCATAAAATGCTGCCTCACCCGCTGAGTTTCTCCAGCATTTTTGTCGACCTTGGATTTTTCCAGCATCTGCAGTTCCTTCTTAAACACTGCAATCGGAAACCTATTTATTGTGTAATGTCCGCTACTCTCGCCCTCCCCCACCCCCGTACTTAAAATAATTTGATTCACTGCTAATTACAATATTTATACCCTGTTTGAATGCAACTTCAGTCCTCTTTTCAGGATTGCAGACTATATTTAAAGCAACTGCATGCTCTTTTGTATTAAAATTCTTTTCATTGTAATATTGGCCTTAAATCGCTACGTGTGCTCAAAGATTTTTGGAAAATTGCCAAATTTATAAAAGTTAAGTTGTGAATTATATTGTTGGTATAATATGTATGTAAAGGATCTAAATAAAAAGAATCAAAAACAAATTAGGTGTATCTGTGATTATTATTAATTAGTGCCATGGTCAGTGGCTCGGAGCTCATGTGCTTAAGTTATAGTGGTGAATCATTCTGTTTTTGTTTGATGATCATAGAGTGATACAGTGTCGAAACAGGCCCTCCAGCCCCACTTGCCCATACTGGCCAACATGCCCCAGCTACACTAGTCATAGTGATAGTGTTGAAACAGGCCCTTCGGCCCAACTTGCCAGTACCGGCCAACATGTCCCAGCAACACTAGTCATAGTGATACAGTGTTGAAACAGGCCCTTGAGCCCCACTTGCCCATACCGGCCAACATGCTCCAGCTGCACTAGTCATAGTGATACAGTGTTGAAACAGGCCCTTCAGCCCCACTTGCCCATACCGGCCAACATGTCCCAGCGTCCTGGAACACTGAGTTGGATGATCAACCATGATCACATTGAATGGCGGTGGAGGCTCGAAGGGCCGAATGGCCTACTCCTGCACCTATTTTCTATGTTTACACTTGTCATAGAGTGATACAGTGTGGAAACAGGCCCTTCGGCCCCAACTTGCCCGCACCGGCCAACAATGTCCCAGCTGAAATGTTGCCTGTTCCCTACAGATAAAATGTAGTCTGACTCGGTCAGACTGGGCACAGGACTGGGGAGGGGGAGGGGATGGAGAGAGGGAAAGCAAGGGTTATTTGAAGTTAAGAAAGTCAATGTTCATACCGCTGGGGTGCAAGCTGCCCAAGCGAAATATGAGGTGCTGCTCCTCCAATTTGAGCTGGGACTCGCTGGAGGCAGGAAACATGTTCCCGATGTTGGGGGGAGTCCAGAACCAGGAGCCCCACACACACAGTTTAAGAGTAAGGGGTAAGCCATTTAGAACGGAGACGAGGAAACACTTTGTCTCACAGAGAGTGGTGAGTGTGTAATTGTCTGCTTCTGAGGGCGGTGGAGGCCGGTTCTCTGGAGAGAATTCTTTCAAGAGAGAGCTAGATAGGGCTCTTAAAGATAGCGAGAGAGAGTCAGGGGATATGGGGAGAAGGCAGGAACGGGGTACTGATTGAGGATGATCATATTGAATTATAGGAGCAGGGAGGTTCTACTGCAGTTGTCCAGGGTCTTGGTGAGACCACACCTGGAGTATTGCATACAGTTTTGTTCTCCAAATCTGAGGAAGGACATTCTTGCCATAGAGGGAGTGCAGAGACGGTTCACCAGACTGATTCCTGGGATGTCCGGACTGTCTTATGAAGAAAGACTGGATAGACTTGGTTTATACTCTCTAGAATTTAGGAGATTGAGAGGGGATCTTATAGAATCAGGGATCAGGGGGTATGGAGAGAAGGCAGGTACGGGATACTGAGTTGGATGATCAGCCATGATCATATTGAATGGCGGTGCAGGCTCGAAGGGCCGAACGGCCTACTCCTGTGCCTATTGTCTATTGTCTATTGATATGATTTGATATGCGTACAGCAAGCTCCTAGTTCCTGAAACTCTGACTGTGTGTGTTTGAGCTGTATGACATCAATTGCATGTCAGGACTTAGCTGGGTAGAATCCTTCAGCCCGCAGGCTGTGTGTTGTCATGGTTTACGATTCAGCTGAACCCTCGCCTTAAGGTTAAGAGTTGTTTATCTTTGGCAGGCTGACAAGGAGCAGTGGAACAGGTCCTTTCTCACGGATGTCATGCCAAGTTATCCAGCATAACTACGTGTCGATCTACGGTGGTGCAGCGGGCAGAGTTGCTGCCTTGCAGCGCCGGAGACCCGAGTTCCATCCCGACTACGGGCGCTGGCTATTTGTACGTTTCCCCCCCCCACCCCCCTGTGTGTGTGTGTGGTGTAGAAACATAGAAATTAGGTGCAGGAGGCCATTCAGCCCTTCGAGCCTGCACCGCCATTCAATATGATCATGGCTGATCATCCAACTCAGTATCCCGTACCTGCCTTCTCTCCATACCCCCTGATCCCTTTAGCCACAAGGGCCACATCTAACTCCCTCTTAAATATAGCCAATGAACTGTGGCCTCAACTACCTTCTGTGGCAGAGAATTCCAGAGATTCGCCACTCTCTGTGTGATGCCCCTGTCCCATTTAGGCAACTACCAAAGATAAGACACAAAATGCTGGAATAACTCAGCGGGACAGGCAATATATCTGGATGATGTTTCTGGTCAAGACATTTCTTCGGGCTGAACGTCAGGGGAGAGAGAACCACAGAGATAAGGAAGAGTTATTATGCCCCTGTCCCATTTAGGAAACCTGAACGGAAACCTCTGGAGACTTTGCGCCCCACCCAAGGTTCCCGGAGGTTGCAGGTGGTGGAAGCAGGTAGGGAGACTGACAAAAACCTCCGGGAACCGCACGGAAACCTTGGGTGGGGCGCAAAGTCTCCAGAGGTTTCCGTTCAGGTTTCCTAAGTGGGACAGGGGCATTAGTGGGTGGGGATCGCTGGTCGGCACGGACCCAGTGGGCCTGTTTCCGCGTTGTTTCTCTAAACTAAACTAAAAAGCCTCTTAAACATCTGCCTCCTCCAGCGTGTTCCAGGCACGACCACCAATATCTAAATCAAAGACCGCGTCTCTGTCAGGAATGAGGGTGTATTTTGCCAGCTCTGGGCAGGATTCCAGCACCTGCCTCTCCTCCCCGTTTTGCGTTCTCAAGGGCGTGTTCTACTAGCAACTCCTTGCTCTTTATTTCCTCCAATCCCAGGGTGTTTATGCCGCTTTCCTTTAGCAAGGGCCAGCCCTAATTTGAGGCTTAAGATCGTCTGTAAACATGGAGACAAAATGGTGGTGTGACTCAGTGTGGGTGGGGCAGCATCCATGGGGAACAGGGAGAGGCGATCGATGCTTCTCGTCAGACAGTTTGTGGTGGTGGTGGGAAGAGGGGGGAGGAGACGAGGAAACACTTTTTCTCACAGAGAGTGGGGAGTCTGTGGAATTCTCTGCCTCAGAGGGCGGTTCTCTGGATGCCTTCAAGAGAGCTAGATAGGGCTCTTAAAGATAGCAGAGTGAGGGGATATGGGGAGAAGGCAGGAACGGGGGACTGATTGGGGATGATCAGCCATGATCACATTGAATGGCTGTGCTGGCTCGAAGGGTTGAATGGCCTCTACTCCTGCACCTATTGACTAGAGGATGTGAGCTACAGGGAGAGGTTGAGCAGGCTGGGTCTCTATCCTTCCCCTCTTTCTCTCCCTCCCTCTCCCTGCATACACGCTATCTCTTTCTCACACATGCCCACCCTTCCTCGAAGGTCGAGTCGCAGGTAGACAAGGCAGTGCTGGCTCGAAGGGCTGAATGGCGTACTCCTGCACCTATTGTCTATAAAGCTGTAAGAGAGAAGGGGGGGGGGGTGTGCTTTAGGATAGAGCAAGGCCAGAGAACAAATGTTCAAAGTGTTCACAAGTTGTCGGAGTAGAATTAGGCCATTCGGCCTAAATTGTCCAGGGCATGTCCAGACCAGCCATTGTTGGATTCTGTCTCCTTGCACAATGAATTATTGCTCAAACCAACCTTTTTCTTAATTTAAAAAACTTGCTTTCCCACGCTAGCTGTTTTTGTGGGACCTCAGAAAGAGGTGCCAAACGGGGAATTAGATTAGATCCCTAAATATCTGTGGACTGTCTCTTTTAAGGCAGTGAACAAAACAAACTTTCATCTATCTTGAGTCAGAAGTCGGGTCGTAAGGTTGTGTGGATCCTACAGCGAGCAAGATAGTCCACTCGACGACAAAGACGTAGTACGCTCATGGGCAGATTCATGGGTAATTTTCGGCCCCATTTCCATAACCGGCTTCCATCTCTGCACCAAAGATCCCGTAGCGGAGCAAAGATGCAAAGATGCTAGTGCGGAGACGGAAGCCGGTTACGGAAACATCCTCGTAAAAATAAAAGTTATTTGGTAAAAATCTTCTCCTCATTTACAGAATTATAATTTATTAACACAAACTGTTCCCCCCCGCAACGTTGATTACACTGCGAGTCGGGTCGGGTTACTGAAATGGATGAAAAAAAGGCCCACGTTCCGCTCCGTTGCGTACTACACGTCAGCCCATTGCATTTAGCAGGAGTGGTCTATCTTGCTCCGCTATAGGATCGTATCGCTATAGGCTATAGCATTATCGTCTCTGACCTTCCTTCCATCGAGGGGATTTATCGCAGTCGCTGCCTCAAAAAGGCTGACCGTATCATCAAAGACCCACACCACCCTGGCCACACACTCATCTCCCTGCTACCTTCAGGTAGAAGGTACAGGAGCCTGAAGACTGCAACAACCAGGTTCAGGAATAGCTACTTCCCCACAGCCATCAGACTATTAAACCTGGCTCGGCCAAAACTCTGAACATTAATAACTTATTATCTGTTATTTGCACTTTATCAGTTTATTTATTCATGTGTTTTGTAGTCAATGCCTACTATGTTCTGTTGTGCTGAAGCAAAGCAAGAATTTCATTGTCCTATCTGTGACACATTACAATAAACTCACTTGACTATATTTTAGAGGGAGTTAGATGTGGCCCTAGTGGCTAAAGGGATCAGGGGGTACGGAGAGAAGGCAGGTACAGGATACTGAGTTGGATGATCAGCCATGATCATATTAAATGGCGGTGCAGGCTCGAAGGGCCGAATGGCCTACTCCTGCACCTAATTTCTATGTTTCTATGTTGACTTGACTTGATCTTTGATTCCCAGCTCTGAATTCATTCCGTGGCTGAGCATCCACAGTCCCCGGGGCTAAACTATTCCAAAGATTTCTAACCTCAATTAGTATGGAAATATATTTGTGCGCCACTCCTAAGTAGCTGACACTTTGGCAATCAGGCTTAACAATAACTTTACTGAAAGACAAGGTGGATTTAAGAGCAAACTTCTGCTTTAACGTCATGTCCATACAATGTAAGGGAAATTGTATTCTTAAATGGCACAATGGTATTAGGTAGCACATTCCGGACGCTGAAAGATGCCAAATGTTATTTCGTCAGGTATTAGCATTTACAGGTGAACTTTCTGAATTTTTGTAGTCGGCAAGGCGGTACTCTGCATATCGCCAACTTGGACAATTTTACATTTTTATCAAGCCAATTCATCTACAAACATAGAAACATAGAAATTAGATGCAGGATTAGGCCATTCGGCCCTTCGAGCCTGCACCGCCATTCAATATGATCAAGGCTGATCATCCCCAATCAGTACCCCGTTCCTGCCTTCTCCCCATATCCCCTGACTCCGCTATCTTTAAGAGCCATATCTAGCTCTCTCTTGAAAGTATCCAGAGAACCGGCCTCCACCGCCCTCTGAGGCAGAGAATTCCACAGACTCACCACTCTCTGTGGAAGAAGGCAGGAACGGGGTACTGATTGGGGATGATCAGCCATGATCACATTGAATGGCGCTGCTGGTTCGAAGGGCCGAATAGCCTTCTCCTGCACTATTGTCTATTGTCTATTGATAGTGTTAGTGTGCGGGGATTGCTGGTGGGTCTGGTCTCCGTGGGGCCAAAGGGCCTGTTTACGTGCTGTATCTCTGAGCTAAATGCTTTGAAGTGGTCCAAAGGCAACCTTTGCAAACATAAGCTCGCAAGATCTTAACATCAGTACAAAACCGCACTTGCAATTAATCTCCATGTCACAGTCATGGTAGTTTGTCATGATAGTCACCAGATTTTACAGTCAAGGCAACAATGTTTATCAAAGGAGTCAGCAAAGTATAAGACAATGGTTCGAGAGGGCGCAGCAAATATATTTACCTTAGATTGAGGGCTCATGATTTAGTTATGTTGCTGGTATCACGATGACAACAATGGGTGTTGTCTCTCAAATATTGGACAATGGTTCCTATTCACAGTAGCCATTTTTACCAGATTATCATAGAAACATAGAAAATAGGTGCAGGCGGAGGCCATTCAGCCCTTCGAGCCAGCACTGCCATTCATTGTGATCATGGCTGATCGTCCCCTATCAATAACCCGTGCTTGCCTTCTCCCCATATCTGAAGAAGGGTTTTGGCCCGAAACGTTGCCTATTTCCTTCGCTCCATAGATGCTGCTGCACCCGCTGAGTTTCTCCAGCACTTTTGTCTACCTTCTCCCCATATCCCTTGACTCCACCAGCCCCTAGAGCTCTATCTAACTCGCTCTTAAATCCATCCAGTGACTTGGCCTCCACTGCCCTCTGTGGCAGGGAATTCCACAAATTCACAACTCTCTGGGTGAAAAAGTTTCTTCTCACCTCAGTCTTAAATGGCCTCCCCTTTATTCTAAGACTGTGTGTGGCCCCTGGTTCTGGACTCGCCCAACATCGGGAACATTTTTCCTGCATCTAACTTGTCCAGTCCTTTTATAATTTTATATGTTTCTATAACCCCCCCCCCCCCCCCACCCCTCATCCTTCTAAACTCCAGTGAATACAAAGGTAGACAAAAATGCTGGAGAAACTCAGCGGGTGCAGCAGCATCTATGGAGCGAAGGAGATAGGCAACGTTTCGGGCCGAAAACCTTCTTCGCCCGGCGCGGGACTTGCTAGCGCCCGCCGGGGGCTCCAACATCAAGACCCGGAGCGTGGCCTTGCATCGCCTGGCGTGGCTTTAATGGCCGCGGGACTTATTTACCATCGCCCGCCGGGGGCTTTGACTTTGACATTGGGAGGAGAATGGGGAGTGCAGGGGAAAGATAAGACTTTGCCTTCCATCACAGTGAGGAGGAGGTTCGCTGTGATGGATGTTTGTGTAGATTGTGTTGTGTCTTGGTTCTTCTTCTTGTTTGTATGCCCGCAGAAACCAAATTTGGTTTGAATTTCCGGGTTCAAATGACAACAAATAAAATCTAATCTAATATAATCTAAAATAAAACAGTTCCTCCAGTTTGACGACCTCAAAAAGATCGTCCACACATTTATCTCCTCCCGCCTAGATTACTGCAACACCCTCTACACTGGCATCAGCCAATCTTCCCTGTCCCGCTTGCAACTGGTTCAAAACGCCACAGTGTGCGAGACTCCTGACGGGCACCCGAAAAAGGGACCACATCACCCCGATCCTGGCAAAACTCTCTCCACTGGCGCCCTGCGCGGTTCAGAATAAATTTCAAGATCCTCCTCTATGTCTACAAAGCCCTTAATGGGCTTGCCCCCGTCCTGCATCAAAAGTCTGCTCACCCACCACACCACCTCCAGGTCCCTCAGATCGGCCGACTTGGGGTTGCTGAACATCCCGCGGTCTAGGCATAAGCTCAGGGGCGACCGACCGCGCCTTTGCGGTTGCAGCTCCTAGACCGTGGAACAGCATCCATCTTCCTATCTGGACTGCCCTCTCCATCGACTCCTTTAAGTCAAAACTTAAAACTCATCTCTACTCCCAAGCCTTTCTTGACGTCCTCTGAGTGAGGACTATATGTATGTAGTTGGTAGACAAAAATGCTGGAGAAACTCAGTGGGTGCAGCAGCATCTATGGAGCGAAGCAATAGGCAACGTTTCGGGCTGAAACCCTGAAGGAAATAGGCAATTTCAGGCCCGAAATCGTGAAGGAAATAGGCAACGTTTCCTATTTCCTTCGCTCCATAGATGCTGCTGCACCCGCTGAGTTTCTCCAGCAATTTTTGAAAGGTCTGAAGAAGGGTTTTGGCCTGAAACGTTGCCTATTTCCTTCGCTCCATAGATGTTGCTGCACCCGCTGAGTTTCTCCAGCATTTTTGTGTACCTTGGATTTTCCTGCATCTGCAGTTCCTTCTTAAACAAACTATACGTATGTAGTGATGCTTGTATTTAATCTATGAACCTCTGTTGTTTGTTATACTATTCTTATACCAATGTAAAGCACTTTGGCCAACGAGAGTTGTTTTTTTAAATGTGCCATGTAAATAAAAGTGACTTGACCACTTGACTTCCGTTCCATCCCAGTGAGGAATGTGGAGGAGTCACTGTGGTGGATGTTCTTTGTTGACATGTATTGTGTGTTTTTGTTTCTTACTATTGATATGACTGTACGGAAAATCAAATTCTTCGTATGTTGCAACACATACTTGGCTAATAAAATATGATTATGATTATGATAATGATAAAAGGAAGAACCTTTAGTAACGAGATGAGAAGGAATACATTTTTTCAGAGGGCGGTGATTCTGTGGAATTCATTGCGACAGACGGCTGTGGAGGCCATAGACAATAAACAATGGACAATAGGTGCAGGAGTAGGCCATTCGGCCCTTCGAGCCAGCACCAGCACCGCCATTCAATGTGATCATGGCTGATCATCCCCAATCAGTTCCCCGTTCCTGCCTTCTCCCCATATCCCCTGACCCCGCTATCTTTAAGAGCCCCATCTAGCTCACTCTTGAAAGCATCCAGAGAACCGGCCTCCAGCGTGCTCTGAGGCAGAGAATTCCACAGACTCACCACTCTCTGCGAGAAGAAGTGATTCCTCGTCTCCGTTCTAAATGGCTTATGCCCCTGTCCCACTTAGGAAACCTGAATGGAAACCTCTGGAGACTTTGTGCCCCACCCATGCGGTTCCCGGAGGTTTTTGTCAGTCTCCCTAACTGCTTCCACTACCTGCAACATCCAGCAACCACCTGCAGCCTCCGGGAACCGCACGGAAACCTTGGGTGGGGCGCAAAGTCTCCAGAGGTTTTCGTTCAGGTTTCCTAAGTCGGACAGGGGGCATTACCCCTTATTCTTAAACCCGGGAGTGGCCTCTGGTTCTGGACTCCCCCCAACATCGGGAACATGTTTCCTGCCTCTAGCGTGTCCAAGCCCTTAGCAATCTTATATGTTTCAATATGAGGCCAAGTCAATGGATATTTTTAAGGCAGAGATTGACAGATTCTTGATTAGTACGGGTGTTAGGGGCTATGACGGAGAGATAGATAAGCCATGATGGGATGGCAGAGTAGCTCTTCTTCTTTTCGTGTCTTTGAAGCTGGTTGGTTATATGACAGTTTCCCATTCCTTTACACAGTCCTTTGCGTTTTTATTGAACACTGCAAGATCCTTTGGGCTGCACTGGTTGGGTAGTACGGGGCAGACAAGGCAGTGCTGCATTGGTATGGTCCTCTTCTCCACAATCACAGGTGGTTTGGCCAGTTTCATAGCCCCATCTGGCCATGGCAGCTTTTGATCGCCCTGTTCCTGTTCTCAGGCGGTTGAGCGTCTTCCACTGGACCCATGGTGCTTCTGAGCCCGGAGGGAGGGCTTCAGAAGGAGGGATACCCATGTCAGTAGGAGGGGGGGTCGTCCTCAAGCCTTTTTGTCCATAGTTGGAGTCTGGTTACTTCCCGTGATGCTATTAGGGGCTGGACATGGCTGAGAAAGCTTCTCCTGGACTTCAGCCGTTGGGCCGGGGGTACATGTCCGTAGAGGAGGTGGCGTTCATCACTAGGGGGCCAAGGTAGAAGCGTTCACGTCACGATCCCTGTCAAGTAATATCACCAAAATTACTTGCGAATTCTACCAAACACTTTGAAGCCAAGCCGAAAGCCGAAAGGCAGAGTAGCTGAGCAGCCATATTCTGCACCTAGAACTTACGAACTTCAACTAATCAGGTATTTCTAGAAACAAGGATGCTGGTTAATACACAAAGGACATAAAGTGCTGGAGTAACTTACTGGGTCATAGAAACATAGAAAATAGGTGCATGTGTAGACCATTCGAGCTAGCACCGCCATTCAATATGATCATTGCTGATCATCGAAAATCAGTACCCCGTTCCTGCTTGCTCCCCATATCCCTTAGCCCTAAGCCCTAAGGGTCATGGAGAACATGGATGCAGTTTTGTGCAGTTTTGGTCCCTTAATTTGAGGAAGGACATTCTTGCTATTGAGGGTTTACAAGGTTAATTCCCGGGATGGCGGGACTGTCATATGCTGAGAGAATGGAGCAGCTGGGCTTTTACACTCTGGAGTTTAGAAGGATGAGAGGGTATCTCATTGAAACATATAAGATTATTAAGGGTTTGGACACTCTAGAGGCAGGAAACATGTTCCTGATGTTGGGGGAGTCCAGAACCAGGGGCCACACACAGTTTAAGAATAAGGAGTAAGCCATTTGGAACGGAGATGAGGAAACACTTTTTCTCAGAGAGTGGTGAGTCTGTGGAATTCTCTGCCTCAGAGGGCGGTGGAGGCAGGTTCTCTGGATGCTTTCAAGAGAGAGCTCTTAAAAATAGCGGAGTCAGGGGATATGGGGAGAAGGCAGGAACGGGGTACTGATTGTGGATGATCAGCCATGATCACATTGAATGGCGGTGCTGGCTCGAAGGGCCGAATGGCCTACTCCTGCACCTATTGTCTATTGTCTATTGGATAGGTGAGATTTCAGGTTGTGACCCTTCTTCAGGCTATTTTTCCTTCCTTAGGAGAGCAGGTTGTGTATGTTGTTAGGCTTAACAACCCCGGATAGAATCACAACAGAGTGTGTTCTATCTGATAACCTCATTTGCTTTCTAGATAACATCCAGTTCCGAATCTCTAGTGGTCAACTATAGCATGCCCAAGTCAATAGTTGTTCTAACAAGGGGTGCCATAATGCATGATGCATGAGTAAAGGCACATATTTATTTAATCACTTGCCGTTATCCACAAGTATAATTTGAGGAAGGACATCCTTGTGCTTGAGGCAGTGCAGCGTAGGTTCACGAGATTGATCCCCGAAATGGCGGGACTGTCGTATGAGGAAAGATTGAAAGACTAAGCTTGTATTGACTGGAGTTTAGAAGGATGAGGAGGGATCTTATAGAAACATATAAAATTATAAAAGGACTGGACAAGCTAGATGCAGGAAAAATGTTCTCAATGTTGGGCGAGTCCAGAACCAGGGGCCACACAGTCTTAGAATAAAGGGGAGGTCATTTAAGACTAAGGTGAGAAAAAAAAAATTCACCCAGAGAGTTGTGAATTTATTGAATTCCCTGCCACAGAGGGCAGTGGAGGCCAAGTCACCGGAGAAACTCAGCGGGTGAGGCAGCATCTATGGAGCGAAGGAAGAGAGAGTTAGATAGAGGTCTAGGGGCTAGTGGAGTCAAGGGATATGGGGAGAAGGCAGGCACGGGTTATTGATTGGGGACGATCAGCCATGATCACAATGAATGGCGGTGCCGGCTAGAAGGGCCGAATGGCCTCCTCCTGCACATATTTTCTGTGTTTTTATGTTATATTAGGAGATTGCAAATCCAAAATCGTCTTCTTGATGCCAGACCCAATGGCAATGCTGTGGCCACTACAGGTGTAACTATTAATCATACCACACTCAAAAACAGTTCTAATCTCTCTTTAATTAAGTTTAAAGATCACCCTTATTGCAGTAAACGATACAGTCGTTCATGTTTTCACAGAGATCCTCAATCGGTCTTTAGAACAACCATAGAAACATAGAAAATAGGTGCAGGGGTAGGCCATTCGGCCCTTCGAGCCTGCACCACCATTCAATATTATCATGGTTGATTATCCAACTCAGTATCCCGTACCTGCCTTCTCTCCATACCCCCTGATGCCTTTAGCCCCAAGGGCCACATCTAACCCTCTTAAATCCAACCAATGAACTGTGGCCTCAACTACCTTCTGTGGCAGAGAATTCCACAGATTCACCACTCAATGATTTTCTCAACTCAGTCCTAAAATACTTCCCTCTTATTCTTAAACTGTGACCCCTAGTTCTGGACTTCCCCAACACCGGGAATAATCTTCCTGCATCTAGCATGTCCAACCTCTTAACAATTTTGTAAGTTTCTATAAGCTCCCCCCTCAATCTTCTAAATTCTAGCGAGTACAAACCGAGTCTATCCAGTCTTTCTTCATATGAAAGTCCTGCCATCCCAGGAATCAGTCTGGTGAACCTTCTCTGTACTCCCTCTATGGCAAGAATGTCTTTCTTCAGATTAGGAGACCAAAACTGTACGCAATACTCCAGGTGTGGTCTCACCAAGACCCTGTACAACTGCAGTAGAACCTCCCTGCTCTTATACTCAAATCCTTTTGCTATGAATGCTAACATACCATTTGCTTTCTTCACTGCCTGCTGCACCTGCATGCCTACTTTCAATGACTGGTGTACCATGACACCCAGGTCTCGTTGCATCTCCCCTTTTCCTAATCGGCCACCATTCATATAAGCTTCATCTCTTTTGATATCTTACTCTTCCTTATCTCTGTGTTTCCCTCTCCCCTGACGTTCAGTCCGAAGAAGGGTCTTGACCTGAAACATCATCCAGAGATGTTGCCTGTCCTGCTGAGTTACTCCAGCATTTTGTGTACTTTGTTTTCCCCACAGGTCATCGTAGCTGAGGTCATTAATAGATTGATGTCTTGTCGAATATTGTGTTATCATACCAAGAATGAAAGCACAGGTGAACCTTAAGGTAGACAAAATTGCTGCAGAAACTCAGCGGGTGAGGCAGCATCTATGGAGCGAAGGAATAGGTGATGTTTCGGGTCGAGACCCATCTATGGAGCGAAGCAATAGGTGACTTTTTGGGTCGGGATCCTTCACCTATTCTTTCACTCCATAGATGCTGCCTCACCCGCTGAGTTCCTCCAGCAGTTTTGTCCACCTTCGATTTTTCCCAGCATCTGCAGTTCTTTCTTAAACAGGCGATTGCCTTAAAATCTCTATCTGCAGTAACATACTGAAGGATTTAGAGAAACAAGGTTGTAATGAAGTGTAAATGAGGGGTGAAAATTCGATATAAATTAAAGATAGGAAAGTAAGCGCAGGCCAACGTTAAGATCTCTGCAGTAACATACTGAAAGGTTTAGAGAAGTAAGATATAATGAAGTGCAAATGAGGCGTGAAAATTAGCTATGATGAAAGGTATATTCCCTTAAATTTAAATTTGTGAAATGATGTCTCTTTTAGAAATCCTCCCCTACTCATTTAACCTACAATTACTGGATTACCGGGGACAATGCAACATATTCCTTCACTGCATAGGGATTGTGAATAGACTGAGTGATGAATGGATGTCTGTTCTGATCAAGGAGATTGTTACAAAATAAAGTGATAAGGCTTTTAACAGCTCAATAGTGCCATTGTGTTGGAGCCTGAGGTAGAATTCTACATTCAATGTTATCTTTTGTCCACCTCAGAACAAATCCTCTCTTTGGTTTAACTCTTGTTTTTTTTTTAAGATTTCCAAAGCAGAATAGCTAACATTCCTGGTTTAAATTCTGGTTAAGGCCACAAGATGCTGGAGTGCCTCAACCCGAAACGTCACCTATCCATGTTCTCCAAAGATGCTGCCTGACCCGCTGAGTTACTCCAGCACTCTGTGAAACATCACCTATCCATGTTCCCCACAGATGCTGCCTGGCCTGCTGAGTTACTCCAGCACTCTGTGAAACGTCACCTATCCACGTTCTCCACAGATGCTGCCTGACCCGCTGAGTTACTTCAGCACTCTGTGAAACGTCACCTATCCATGTTCTCCGCAGATGCTGCCTGACCCGCTGAGTTACTCCAGCACTCTGTGAAACGTCACCTATCCATGTTCTCCGCAGATGCTGCCTGACCCGCTGAGTTACTCCAGCACTCTGTGAAACGTCACCTATCCATGTTCTCCAGAGATGCTGCCTGACCCGCTGAGTTACTCCAGCATTTTGTACCTATCTTCGGTGTAAACCAGCATCTGCAGTTCCTTCAGGACGACAGATAGCACAATGGGCTAAGAGTTCGGCTGGCGACCGGAAGGTAGCCGGTTCAAATCCCGCTTGGAGTGCATACTGTCGTTGTGTCCTTGGGCAAGACACTTCACCCACCTTTGCCTGTAATGGAATGTTACGGCGGCAGGCGCGGGCACACCGCGACGCCCTGTGTCTCCCTTTCAAGGGAGATGCTAAAAATGCATTTCGTTGTCTCTGTACTGTACACTGACAATGACAATAAATTGAATCATTTCATTTCATTTTTTTTTTTTCTTACACACTATTTCTTATCTACCTGCATGATCCATATCCCTCTTCTGAAGAAAGGTCTCGTCCCGAAACGTTGCCTATTTCCTTCGCTCCATAGATGCTGCCTCACCCGCTGAGTTTCTCCAGCATTTTTGTCTCCCTCCATTCAAAAGTATCTTGAATGCCATTATCACCAACCATCACCAAATGCAGATAGACACAAAAAGCTGGAGTAACTCAGCGGGACAGGGAGCATCTCTGGAGAGAAGGAATGGGAGACGTTTCAATAGACAATAGACAATAGGTCAGTAGGCCATTTGGCCCTTCGAGTCAGCACCGCCATTCAATGTGATCATGGCTGATCATCCACAATCAGTACCCCGTTCCTGCCTTCTCCCCTGACTCCGCTATTTTTAAGAGCCCAATCTAGCTCTCTCTTGAAAGCATCCAGAGAACCTGCCTCCACCGCCCTCTGAGGCAGAGAATTCCACAGACTCACAACTCTCTGTGAGAAAAAGTGTTTCCTCGTCTCCGTTCTAAATGGTTTACTCCTTATTTTTAAACTGTGTGTGGCCGAATAGGTGACGTTTCTGGACTCCCCCAACATCGGGAACATGTTTCCTGCCTCTAGCGTGTCCAGACCCTTAACAATCTTACGGGTCGAAACTCAAATGCTAACCTCGGCAGGGAGTTCCAGGCACTTTGTATTTGAACTGCAATGACTATTACATAGTTGAAGGTAATATTTTCCAGCCCTGCATTCCTCAAGTGATTTGCTTAAGCAAGAACCTTACATCTCTGCGGAGAAATGATTCATGGCTTGTATAACAATAATCTGAAAGGACTGTTTCAAGCTTGCCAGAGAATGACAAACAGCCTCTGCTGTGTAATGTTAGATGCGAAGAAAGGGCAATGCCGCGCGCGGCTCTTTTGCCAACCATGCAATACTAATTCTGCTCCCATTTTTGGCTGCCCCTTTGGCCGACTATTTAAAGGCACCATCTAACATGTTAGCACAATGGTTAGGTAGCTGGCCTGGCAGGCAAAGTTCTGGTCCATTGATATGAGTTTGAATTCTATCACAAAAATGTTGGAACTGCTGGTTTACAAAATAAAAAAACACAAATAGACAATAGACAATAGGTGTGAAAGAGTTAGTTATTAATTGATTGTTGTCACATTTATGAACATTTTCAGGTGCAGGAGTAGAGGCCATTCGGCCCTTCGAGCCAGCACCTCCATTCAATGTGATCATGGCTGATCATCCCCAATCAGTACTCGGTTCATGCCTTCTCCCCATATCCCCTGACTCCGCTATCTTTAAGAGCCCTATCTAGCTCTCTCTTGAAAGCATCCAGAGAACCGGCCTCCACCGCCCTCTGAGGCAGAGTAGAGGCCATTCTGCCCTTCGAGCCAGCACCGCCATTCAATGTGATCATGGCTGATCATCCCCAATCAGTACCCCGTTTCTGCCTTCTCCCCATATCCCCTGACTCCGTTATCCTTAAGAGCCCTATCTAGCTTTCTCTTGAAAGCATCCAAAGAACCGGCCTCCACCGCCCTCTGAGACAGAGAATTCCACAAAAAGCTGGAATAACTCAGCGGGGCAGGCAGCATCTCTGCATAGAAGGAATGGGTGACGTTTTAAGGTCGAGACCCTTCTTCGGCCTAGTTTCGGTGTAAACCAGCATTTGCAGTTCCTTCCTACACTCTTTTTCAGAGCGATTATAATGGGGGGAGAGGGGAGAGAAAGCTGGAAAAGAGGCAAGTAGACATAGACATGGAAAATAGGTGCAGGAGGAGGCCATTCGGCCATTCGAGCCAGCACCGCCATTCATTGTGGTCATGGCTGATCGTCCCAAATCCATGCCTGCCTTCTCCCCATATCCCTTGATTCCACTAGCCCCTAGAGCTCTATGGAAAAGCAAGGAATTGCAGATGCTGGTTTATGTAAAAGGATATAAAGTGCTGGAGTAACTCAGTGGGTCAGGTAGAATTTCTGGAGAAAATGGATAGGTGACGTCTGAAGAAGGGTCCTGACCAGAAACATCACCTATCCACGTTCTCCAGAGATACTGCCTGGCCTACTGAATTAATCCAGTACTTTGTGTCCTGAAGTGATATGTAGATATAGATGAGGAGGATTTGTTTGGCAGATGGGTGGACAAAGGCTAGAGATGAAAAGGAGGCACAATTGTGTAAGATAAAGGGAATCGAGGACCACAGGACATAGGTTCAAGGTGAAGGGGAAAAGATTTAATAGGAATCTGAGTGGTAACTTTTTCACACAAAGGGCGGTGGGTGTATGAAACAAGTTGCCGGAGGAGGTAGTTGAGGCTGGGGCTATCCCAACGTTTAAGAAACAGTTAGACTGGCAGGCACATGGATAGGAGAAGTTTGGAGGGATATGGGCCAAACGCAGGCAGGTGGGACTAGTGTAGCTGGGATTTGATTTGAGAATTAAGGGACAAATGTTTAGGGGCAACATGAGGGGGAACTTCTTTACTCAGAGAGTGGTAGCTGTGTGTGGAATGAGCTTCCAGTGGAAGGTGGTGGATGGAGGCAGGTTCAATTTTATCAATTAAAAATAAATTGGATAGGTATATGGATGGGAAACGAGTGGAGGGTTATGGTCTGAGTGCAGGTAGATGGGACTAGGTGAGAGTAAGTGTTCGGCACGGACTAGAAGGGCCGAGATGGCCTGTTTCCGTGCTGTCATTGTTATACGGTTATATGGGATATGTTGGTCGGTGTGGGAAGTGGCGGACTGGCCAGGGAGTCAGCTTGCCCGATGGCGAGTGGGCCCCTGATGAAGTGGGCCACATTTGTCACCTGGCAACCAATATTTTTAGGCCCAGTCCACCACTGGGTGTGGGCAAGTTGGGCCTGTTTCCACGCTGTATTGCTCGATGGGAGTGAAATGTGAAGCCAGAGGAAGGGAAATAGCTGGAAGGGGATGGAGAGAAGTGGAAAACGAGGCGGGATAGTGGGAGAAAGGGGTGCTCACCTAGGTGGGGCCTAGGGAAGGGAGGGGGGTTGGTGTTACCTCGGAAGTTTTAACAGTTGATTCAAGTAGTTAAGAAAAGTCCTTTGTAACCTACTATCACTAGTACAAAATAAAGGCGGAAATAAAAAGCAGACTAAAGACCATTGGAAGTGCCCCGACGTCAGCGATAAAGAATAACATTCCAGGACTGTGATCAATTAGCTAATCTTAGGCATTTGCGATGAATATCACAACAGCTAAAAAGGGAGTGGAAGATTAATCACTTTTCAAAAGCTCTTGCCAAAGACTTGCAGTTGGTGGGTATGTGCTCCATTTTGCAATGTACAAGGATACAGCTACGAAAGGGAGTGGGGAGAATGATCGCAGCTCAAAAGCTCTTGCCAAAGACCTTCATACGTGCCACAGTGGGTGTGCACCACCTGTAATAAATTGTGCACGAGTTTATCATTTACTAGCACTCAGTAAACTTCACCTCCAGCCAAGGGCATCTTTCAGCTTAAGTATAATGCTTCGATAGCTGGACAGTCCAACACAATTGTCAAGACTCATAGAAAATGAATCAGTTCAAGGTAGAACGTAGAAAAGTACAGCACAGCGTCCCGACCGGAAATGTTAGCTGTTCATGTACACCGGAGATTCTGCCTGACCCGCTCAGTTACTCTAGCACTTGTATAAGAAGGAAATGTAGATGCTGGAAAATCGAAGGAAGACAAAAATGCTGGAGAAACTCAGCGGGTGAGGCAGCATCTATGGAGTGAAGGAAATAGGCAACGTTTCGGTTGAGACTTTTCTTCAGACTGCGAAGGAAATAGGCAACGTTTCGGGTCGAAACCCTTCTTCTGAACATTGCCTATTTCCTTTGCTCCATAGATGCTGCCTCACCCTCTGAGTTAGACAATAGATAATAGGTGCAGAAGTAGGCCATTCGGCCCATCGAGTCAGCACCACCATTCAATGTGATCATGGCTAATCATCCCCAATCAGTACCCCGTTCCTGCCTTCTCCCCATATCCCCTGACTCCGCTATCTTTAAGAGCCCTATCTAGCTCTCACTTGAAAGTATCCAGAGAACCGGCCTCCACCGCGCTCTGAGGCAGAGAATTCCACAGACTCAGGATTCAAGATTCAACATTCAAAAGAGTTTATTGTCATGTGTCCCTGATAGGACAATGAAATTCTTCCTTTGCTTCAGCACAACAGAACATAGTAGGCTTTGACTACAAAACAGATCAGTGTGTCCATATACCATTATATACGTATATACACACATGAATAAATAAACTGATAAAGTGCAAATAACAGATAATGGGCTATTACACAGACTCACAACTCTCTGTAAGAAAAAGTGTTTCCTTGTCTCTGTTCTAAATGGCTTACTCATTATTCTTAAACTGTGGCCCCTGGTTCTGGACTCCCCCAACATCGGGAATATTCAGAAGAAGGGTCTCGACCCGTAAACGTCGCCTTTTTCCTTCGCTCCATAGATGCTGCCTCACGCACTGAGTTTCTCCAGCATTTTTATCTACCTTCGATTTTCCAGCATCTGCGGTTCCTTCTTAAACTCTTGGTAAACCAATCCCATTTGTCTGTACTGTACATGATCCATATTCCTCCATTCTTTGCATGCCCATGTGTCTATCTAAAAACTATTTCAGCGTCAGTATTGTATCTGTCTGCACCATCGCCCCTAGCAACATCCTCGAGTCATCCACAGAGGATTGAGTAAAAAACCTGTCTCGCACATCCCCTTTAAACTTTAACCTTCTTGTTTAAAGCTATGCACAGCGATCGTCCAGAGCGCAGAGGATTATTGGGACACAGCTACCAGCCTTGGAGGGCATCTACCACACACGGTGCTTCAGGAAGGCCGTCAGCATCCATAAAGACTCCTCACACCCTTGTAATTGACTGTTCGAACTACTTCCCTCCGGCAGACGTTACAAGGCCTTCTACGCCCGAACCTCCAGACTCAGGAACAGCTTAATTCCCAGAGCTATAGCAGCTCTGAACCGACCCTGCTGAGTGCCCCCCATCCCCCCTGGACTGTCTCCCTCGGATGGCCACGTTGCACAGACACGTCTGCACTTTAGTCTGTTTGAACTGTTTTGACTATTTTACTGTTGTAATGTTCTTTTTATAATCCATGTTCTCGGGGTATCTAAATCTAAATTTTATTAGTTATTTAAGTTATGACATCGGATGGAAGCTGCATACCCAAATCTCGTTGGACTTATGTGCAATGACAATAATATATATTATTATTATTATTATTATTATTATTATTATTATTATGCACACATGTAGGGCAGCACGCTAGAGTTGCTGCCTGACAGCGCTCACAGCGCCAGAGACCCATATCCGTTCCCGACTACGGGTGCTGTCTGTATGGAGTTTGTACATTCTACAGGGGATATGGGGAGAAGGCAGGCACGGGTTATTGATAGGGGACGATCAGCCATGATCACAATGAATGGCGGTGCTGGCTCGAAGGGCCGAATGGCCTCCTCCTGCATCTATTTTCTATGTTTCTATGTAACATAGAGGGAGTACAGAGAAGGTTCACCCGACTGATTCCTGGGAAGGCAGGACTTTCATATGAAGAAAGACTGGATAGACTCGGCACCAGTCATTGAAAGTAGGCAGGTACACAAAAAAGCTGGAGAAACTCAGCGGGTGCAGCAGCATCTATAGAGGGAAGGAAATAGGCAACGTTTTGGGCCGAAACCCTTCAGACTGAAAGTAGGCATGCACGTGCAGCAGGCAGTGAAGAAAGCGAATGCTACGTTAGCATTCATAGCAAAAGGATTTGAGTATAAGAGCAGGGAGGTTCTACTGCAGTTGTACAGGGTCTTAGTGAGACCACACCTGGAGTATTGCGTACAGTTTTGGTCTCCTAATCTGAGGAAAGACATTCTTGCCATAGAGGGAGTACAGAGAAGGTTCACCAGACTGATTCCTGGGAATGGCAGGACTTTCATATGAAGAAAGACTGGATAGACTCGGCTTGTACTCGCTAGATTTTAGAAGATTGAGGGGGGATCTTATAGAAACTTACAAAATTCTTAAGGGGTTGGACAGGCTAGATGCAGGAAGATTGTTCCCGATGTTGGGGAAGTCCAGAACAAGGGGTCACAGTTTAAGGATAAGTGGAAAGTTTTTTAGGACAGAGATGAGGAAAACATTTTTTTACACAGAGAGTGGTGAATCTGTGGAATTCTCTGCCACAGAAGGTAGTTGAGGCCAGTTCATTGGCTATATTTAAGAGGGAGTTAGATGTGGCCCTTGTGGCTAAAGGGATCAGAGGGTATGGAGAGAAGGCAGGGATGGGATACTGAGTTGGATAATCAGCCATGATCATATTGAATGGCGGTGCAGGCTCGAAGGGCCGAATGGCCTCCTCCTGCACCCATTTTCTATGTTTCCATGCAAAATCTATTCCCAGAGAGATCCGCTAATTGTGTTGTATCGGAGCTGCCTCAGAAAGCATGCAAAACCTACCAATTATTGAAGTTTTTATCTCCCGATCTGTCAGATGGCTGATACACGGACATTTTCACTCGTCACTTTGACATTACATCCGTGTGTCTATTCCAGTCAAGTCCAGGTAGTGAGTCGATAAACCACCAAACAATGGCACGTTTTACGGTGCAGGAAGGAACGGCCGAGGCTGGTTTAGGCCGAAGGTAGGCACAACATGTTGGAGTAACTCAGCGGGACAGGCGGCAGCTCTGGAGAGAAGGAATGGATGGGTGATGTTTTTCAGGTCGAGACCCTTCTTCAGATCATCTCTGATCCTGTCTTTGGACCAGGCCCATCCAAGCATGTCTTCTCAACCACTGATAGTAGTGAAATGTTCAAGAAGGAACTACAGATGCTGGAGAATCGAAGGTAGACAAAATTGCTGGAGAAACTCAGCAGGTGCGGCATCCTTCGCTCCATAGATGCTGCTGCACCCACTGAGTTTCTCCAGCAATTTTGTCCACCACTAATAGTTGGAGGCCCCTCTCGGTCATGACTGACCATGGGTGATGCGTCCTGGTCGGATGCAAGCCTGGGCGATCGATGTCATATGGAGGATAGGCTGTTGCCCATGCAGCACATCCCCCCTCTCTCCACATCGCTGATCGATCCAAAGGAACAGCAGGCCGTTACAGTTTGGCACCAGCACCGTCGCAGGAGCTGCCAGAGCGCGGTTGTAGACAACGACAAACTAACTGCCTGAGGGGGCTCCGACTCTGGATTTTCTTGAGATATCAACCACTGATATCAGGGGATAAATTGGGATTGTTGCTGATTTTTCACTCAGCGGGCCAGAGGTACTCAGGCTGGGAAGAGCAATGATGGCTTATATACTGTGGCAGTCTTCCCAAGCTGACAGAAGGTGTGCACCCATTCAGGTGGAAGAGGTGGGGGAAAGGACAAAACACTTATGTACACCTGACAAAGCAAGTCCTTTAGATGCCTGGCAACGAGAGAAAAGTTTGCTGATGCTGATTAATGAGCAAGGTTCAGTCTCCAATGACAGCAGGCTACAAACAGTATAAACGTGAGTGATGGCAAACATTGTGAAGATTGGAGGTCAATTTTGTGTTTAGAGATACAGCGCGGAAACAGGCCCTTCGGCCCACCGAGTCCGCACCAGTCAGCGATCCCCGCACATTAATAGCCCTGTCCCACGGTACGAGTTCATTCCAAGAGTTTAAAAAAAAAATCAAACTCGTGGTAAGCATGGAGAATGAACGTAGCGGGTACGTCGGAGCTCGGGGACGTCTCTTAGCGGCTCATAACGCTAACGGCAGGTACTCGGGAAGACTCGCTAACGGCAGGTAAGCACGGGAAGACTCGTGAAGATTTTTCAACATAATGAAAAATGTCCACGAGAGCCCCGAAATGCCGACGAGCGGTCATTACCATATATCTCCGCTTTCGAATCAGGGCAAACTCGGGAGAGCTCTTGGAATTAACTCGTACCGTGGGACAGGGCTTTAACACTATCCCACACACACAAGGGACAATTTACACATACACCATGCCAAGTTTCGGGTTGAAACCCTTCTTCAGACTGAAGAAGGGTCTCGACCCGAAACGTTGCCTATTTCCTTCGCTCCATAGATGCTGCCTCACCCGCTGTGTTTCTCCAGCATTTTTGTCTACCTTCCATTTTCCAGCATCTGCAGTTCCTTCTGAAACATATGTTAAATTAATGATGTGTTTCATCTCCACCAGAGTTCAGAGGATTGTTCCAATTGCTAAAGAGCTGCAGATGAAATCACACAAATTAAATAGGTGAGACTCAGAATTTCCAGAAACTTATGCCCCTGTCCCACTTAGGAAACCTGAACGGAAACCTCTGGAGTCTTTGCGCCCCACCCAAGGTTTCTGTGCGGTTCCGGGAACCGCACAGAAACCTTGGGTGGGGCGCAAAGTCTCCGGGGGTTTCCGTTCAGGTTTCTTAAGTGGGACAGGGGCATTAGGGAGCATGCTGATTAAGAAGGAATGTGTTTAAGAAGGAACTGCAGGAGCATGCATGTGTTTAAGAAGGAACTGCAGATGCTGGAAAATCGAAGGTAGACAAAAGTGCTGGAGAAACTCAGCGGGTGCAGCAGCATCTATGGAGCGAAGGAAATAGGCAACGTTACGGCCCGAAACGTTGGATATTTCCATGCCATGATTGTTTCTGTTTTCACGTAACTATAGGGATCAGCCTGGTAGACCACTTCCTATGTGAACTTCGCATAATATTTATATTTTAAACAAATACTGGGTGACATTAAGCATTGTGCTGCTATTTTTAGCACTGCACAAAATAAAACACGCACACATACGCTAATAAATCATGGCCCTTTGCCACGTACAACTGCGTAGAAACAATGCAATATCCTTTTGGTCTACCTGGCTTGATACCAGGCTGTATAATAAGTAGGCGTGTGTGTTTGCTCGTGTAGGGGGAAGAGGAAAGCTCAGAGCCGAAGAGAAAGGGTCAGAGGGAGAAGTTGGGCGGGCTACGACTTTATTCCTTGGTTCACAGGAGGATGAGGGGGGTGGAAGATTGCGACCTTCACGTGGTCCCCCCTGTTTCGACAAATGCAATCAACTCAACATGCACAAACGGAAGATCAAATAGGACAAGTTGTCCAACAACTTTAGGCTGTGCACGCCACACGAAAGAAGAAGAAGGAGGATGAGGGGTGATCTTATAGAGGGTGTATAAGATTCTGAAAGGTATAGATAGATAGGCTCATTGAGTGATACAGCCCTTCAGCCCAACTTGACAACACCAGCCAATATGTCTGTAGAATTCTCTGCCTCAGAGAATTGGAGGTGGAGGCCGGTTCTCTGGATACTTTCAAGAGAGAGCTAGATAGGGCTCTTAAAAATAGCGGAGTCAGGGGATATTGGGGAGAAGGCAGGAACGGGGTATTGATTAGGGATGATCAGCCATGATCACATTGAATGGCTCGATGGGCCGAATGGCCTACTCCTGCGCCTATTGTCTATTGTCCCAGCTCCACTGGTCCCAATTGCCAGTGTTTGGTTCATATCCCTCCAAACCTGCCCTCTGCTGCCTGACCTGCTGAGTTACTCCAGCACTTTGTTTTTTTTAATGATAAGGTATGTAGCTTCAACATAAATAAAGCCATAAAAGCAGAACCTGCTCAAGTAAACGGGCAAATTAGGTTAAAGGATCAGTCAGTCAAGGCACCCCCCTCCCCCCCGGCAGATGTTTAGGGTGATCTTTCAAAATACATAAAAAAGAAACATTTCAACGTTAAAAATAGACTCAAAATGCTGGAGTAACTCAGCGGAACAGGTAGCATCAGCGGAACAGGTAGCATGTCTGGAGAGAAGGAATGGGTGACGAAGGGTCTCGACCCGAAACGTCACCCATTCCTTCTCTCCAGGTATGCTGCCTGTTCCGCTGAGTTACTCCAGCATTTTGCACCTATCTTAACCAAAGATCCTATAGCGGAGCAAGATAGACCACTCCTGCTAAATGCAATGGGCTGACGTGTAGTACGCAACGGAGCGGAACGTGGGCCTTTTTTTCATCCATTTCAGTAACCCGACCCGACCCGACCCGACTCACAGTGTAATCAACGTTGCGGGGGAACAGTTTGTGTTAATAAATTATAATTCTGAAAATGAGGAGAAGATTTTTACCAAAGAACTTTTATTTTTACCAGGATGTTTCCGCCACCGGCTTCCGTCTCCGCACTAGTATCTTTGCTCCGCTACGGGATCTTTGGTGCGGAGACGGAAGCCGGTTACGGAAATGGGGCCGAAAATTACCCACGAATCTGCCCATGACCGTACTACGTCTTTTTCGTCAAGTGGACTATCTTGCTCGCTGCAGGATCTTTGGTCTTAACTATCTTTCATGCAACACCTTGATTCAAGAAGGGAGGGAAATTATGAGCTGGAAACTCCCGGAATTTGTCACAGGGAAAATATTCAAAGCTATTAATAAATGCAACACTGCAGACCACTAAAAAAAAATCAAGATAATCAGGTATTTCCAACATGCCTTTATGAAAGGGAAATTTTGTTTAATTAAGTTTTTCGTTATATTTTGAAAAACGATACCATTTTAGTTAGATAAAAAAGTACTGTAGAATGCACAATATTTAGATTTTCCAGAAACATAGAAAATAGGTGCAGGAGGAGGCCATTCGGCCCTTCGAGCCAGCACCGCCATTCATTGTGATCATGGCTGATTGACCCAATCAATAACCCGTGCCTGCCTTCTCCCCATATCCCTTGATTCCACTAGCCCCTAGAGCTCTATCTAACTCTCTCTTAAATCCATCCAGTGACTTGGCCTCCACTGCCCTCTGTGGCAGGGAATTCCACAAATTCATAACTCTCTGGGACATTAGACAACAGAGAATAGACAATAGGTGCAGGAGTAGGCAGTTTGGCCCTTCGATCCAGCACCGCCATTCACTGTGATCATGGCTGATCATCCCCAATCAATGCCCCGTTCCTGCCTTCTCCCCATATCCCCCTGACTTCGCTATCTTTAAGAGCCCTCCCATTGACCCTATCTATATGTTGTTTAAGAGCCTATCTATATCATCTGCTTTTCACACCTTACCTTTATATCTCTAGACTCCCACTGCCCTGACTCCAAGTCTGAAGAAGTATCGCGACCTGAAGCATCACCCATTCCTTTTCTCCATTTATGTCTATCTTCGGATTAAACCAGCATCTTCTCCCCATATCCCCTGACTCCACTATCTTTAAGATAAAACACTCTTTGACTCTTCACAAATTGTTCTTAATGCGCATGCTTGTTGGGAAAGTGATAAGACAATTGTTCTTTGATTGCATCAGTATTTAATTTCCTCCAATGACTTCTCATTTTTATTTCTCTTCACTGACGTACAATGTGATCACCTGTTTGCTTTAGGTAATCGAGAATTAACAGTACTTATCCTACCTCATTCCAGCCATTAACGGTGAACTCTGGTGGCTCCCATTAAGGCCATGAAACTGATGTTTGCTAACCACATCACTCCCAGCTTGAATCACCTGAGGGTGTTTTTTCTATATTCAAGGCACGATTATGGCTAATGAATGATGTCACTTGTTCAGCCAACAAACATGCAATGTTTTTTGTTTAAGACATATTGTGCGTCTATGCAAGGCATTTTCAACCACAGATCCTGCAGCGAGCAAGATAGATCACTCGACGAAAAAGACGTAGTACGGTCATGGGTAATTTTCCGCCCCATTTCCGTAACCGGCTTCCGTCTCCACACCAAAGATCCCATAGCGGAGCAAAGATAACTAGTGCGGAGACGGAAGCCGGTTTTGGAAACATCCTCGTAAAAATAATAGTTATTTGGGAAAAATCTTCTCCTCATTTTCGGAATTATAATTTATTAACACAAACTGTTCCCCCGCAACATAGAAAATAGGTGCAGGAGTATGCCATTCGGCCCTTTGAGCCTGCACCACCATTCAATATGATCATGGCTGATCATCCAACTCAGTATCCTGTACCTGCCTTCTCTCCTTACCCCCTGATCCCTTTAGCCACAAGGGCCACATCTAACTCCCTCTTAAATATAGCCAATGAAATATAGCCTCAATCACCTTCTATGGCAGAGAATTCCAGAGATTCACCACTCTCTGTGTTAAAAATGTTTTCCTCATCTCGGTCCTAAAGGAATTCCCCCTTATCCTTAAACTGTGACCACTTGTTCTGGACTTCCCCAACATAGGGACCAATCTTCCTGCATCTAGCATGTCCAACCCCTTAAGAATTTTGCAACGTTGATTACACTGCGAGTCGGGTCGGGTTACTGAAATGGATGAAAAAAAGGCCCACGTTCCGCTCCGTTGCGTACTACACGTCAGCCCATTGCATTTAGAAGGAGTGGTCGATCTTACTTGCTATAGGATCTTTGTTTTCAATAGTAATCAAAGAGTCACAGGGTGACACAGTGGGGGAGGCTGGAAGAGCTGCTGCCTCACATTGCCAGAGACCAGGGTTCGATCGAAACTTCAAGTGTGCAGAGTTTGCATGTTCTCCCTGTGGCGGCGTAGGTTTGATCTGGTTTTCTCCCACATCCCAAAGAGGCGCAGGTTTGTTGGATAAATGGCCCCTGGTATGTAGATAGTGGGATATCATCGAGCTAATACTGGCAACCGATTGACGGTTGGCATGGACTAGGTGGGTGAAGGGCCGGTTTCAATGCTGCAGCTCGAAACTGAACTATTATGAGCGATTTTGGGCCCCTTGGAATATTGCGTTGGGGGACCAGCCCTCCCATGTGAAGCTGGGATCCAGCAGATCGCACTTAGTCTAGCATGACTAAACTTGGTTCGGCAATTTGAGCGCCCTGGAGAGGAAAAGACCACAAAATGTAGTAAACACTGCCCAATCCATCATCGGCTCTGACCTTCCTTCCATCGAGGGGATTTATCGCAGTCGCTGCCCCAAAAAGGCTGGTAGTATCATCAAAGACCCACACCATCCTGGCCACATACTCATCTCACTGCTACCTGCAACAACCAGGTTCAGGAATAGCTACTTCCCCACAGCCATCAGGCTATTAAACCTGGCTTGGACAAAACTCTGATTATTAATAACCCATCTTCTGTTATTTGCACTTTATCAGTTTATTTATTCATGTGTGTATATGGACACACTTATCTGTTTTGTAGTCAATGCCTACTATGTTCTGTGTGCTGAAGCAAACCAAGAATGTCATTGTCCTATACAGGGACACATGACAATAAATTCATTTGAACTTGAGCATGACAATAAAAAAGTCTTGACTCTTGTTCAGACTGGTTAGGGATAAGGGAAACGAGAGACTGGAGTCCCTCCCCCACTGGTTCCACCCTTCACTCACCTCTCTGCTAATGGTCTCATCATCACCTTCCTTACTTTGATAACAATTCCACCAACCTTAGCCTTTGTGTTCCCACAATCAGATGGAGCTGTCTCCACCTTAACCCCCCCCCCCCCCCCCCTCCTCCCCCTCCTCAGGAGACTGGCTCTCCTTCCCATCCATTTGCCTTTTTTTTAAATATGAAATAAAATTTTAAAGGAATTTGGGAGAACCTCACTTTATTTAATTAGTCGGTGATAACGACAGTAAAACCACCCAGTCTGAAGAAGAGTCCAGACCCGAAACATCACCTGTCCATGTTCTCCAGAGATGCTGTCTGACCTTATGCTGGCTTACCCCTTAAGAATAAGGGGTAAGCCATTTAGAAATGGAGATAGGGAAACACTTTATCTCACAGAGAGTTGTGAGTCTGTGGAATTCTCTGCCTTGGAGGCCGGTTCTCTGGATACTTTCAAGAGAGAGCTAGATAGGGCTCTTAAAGATAGCGGAGTCAGGGGATATGGGGAGAAGGCAGGAACGGGGTACTGATTGGGGATGATCAGCCATGATCATGGTGAATGGCGGTGCTGGCTCGAAGGGCTGAATGGCCTACTCCTGCACCTATTGTCTATTGAGCTGCTGAGTTACTCCTTTTTCTACCACAGCAAAATACATTTTAATCACCTGCAAATATCAATTGCTTTGTTCCAAATAATCTGCATTTGATGTCATAATACAATGTCTGGATTCTTCCAGTTTTTACTCACATTGTTTCTCCTTTATAGCAGCTAGTTTCGTTTCCTATTTTACGAACAGAGATCTCTAATAGATTTGAACAGGCTGAGATTTATTTTTCTATAGTGCCAGCTGCCATCTACTGGAATAAAAAATATATGTCAGCTTGTTAACAAAGAATCGGTGGTGATTTCTAAGTTACTATTATTTCCCAATAAATCTGATTTATTACCCAATACCTAATAAGTTACTGCAAGTCTGAAGAAGGGTTTTGGCCCGAAACGTTGCCTATTTCCTTTGCTCCATGGATGCTGCTGCACCTGCTGAGTTTCTCCAGCATTTGTGTGTACCTTCGATTTTCCAGCATCTGCAGTTCCTTCTTAAACAAGTAACTTTTTCCCTTTCCCCAACAGTCCTCTCTTTAATGTTCAAGAAGGAACTGCAGATGCTGGAAAATCGAAGATAGACAAAAGTGCTGGAGAAACTCAGCGGGTGCAGCAGCATCTATGCAGCGAAGGAAATAGGCAACGTTTCAGGCCAAAACCCTTCTTCAGACCTTTCAAAAATGCTGGAGAAACTCAGCGGGTGTGACAGCATCTATGGAGCGAGAAAAATGGGCATCATTTTGGGCCGAAACGTTGCCTATTTCCTTTGCTCCATAGATGCTGCCGCACCCACTGAGTTTCTCCAGCATTTTTGTCAGTCCTCTCTTTAATAACCTCTCCCCCACCAGCCCTCTCTGCCCCAATCATGTTCCAAATGTATGTGGTTGAGGAGTAAAAATATGGGGGAGTTGGTGGAGATGTGGGAACAGCATCCCCTTTCCCGTCAGAACTGCCCCCTCCATCAACGCTTTTAAGTCAAGACTAAAGACTTCTCTATTCTCCCATGCCTTTCCTGACGTCCACTGAGTGAGGGCTACCTGTATATATGTATGTAGTTTGTTTTGTTGTGCTATTCTTATAACAAATGTAAAGCACTTTGGCCAACAAGAGTTGTTTTTTAAATGTGCTATATAAATAAATGTGACGTGACTTGACTTGATATAATGGGTTATGGGCCTCTCCCACTAAGGCTATTTTTTTTAGGTGACTACAGGCGACTAAGCTGTCGCCACATGGTCGCCGGGGTGTCGCCCGTATGGTCGTGAGTCGTCTCCTCAGGCGCCCAAAGAGTCGTAGCGTACTTTCTGGTCGCCACTGGGTTTTCAACATGTTCAAAAAATTTTCGGCGACAGTGGGTTGACGCCAATGAGCGTAGCTTGACTTCTCCTGATGTAGGTTGTCTCCAGTGCTGACTTTGGCGAATTCCGTTCTCGAGACCCAAAACGTCGCCTCTTTCCTTCGCTCCATAGATGCTGCCTCACCCGCTGAGTTTCTCCAGCAATTTTGTCCACCTGCTATAATTTACTGCTTGATTGAAATATACAATCTTCGGCCCGCCAAGCCCACGCCAACAACCATCGAGAATCTTTTCAGATTAGTTCTATGTTCTCACACTTACGCATTCATTCCCTACATACTAGGGGCAATTTAAAGATTAGCCTGCAAACATATGAGACGTTGGAGCATCCGGAGGAAACCCATGCGGTCACAGGGAGAAGGTGCTGGGAGAAAAAGGGGTCACTGGAAGAAAATGGTGAGAACTATTCTCTGCACTCCGTATCTCCCCCCTTTGCTCTACCTATTGTACTATGGTTCGACTTGATTGTGTGTGTGTGTGTGTGTATAATATTATCTGACTTGATGGGACAGATAGCAAAATAAAAGCTTTTCACCGTACCTCAGTACATGTCACAATAACGAACCATATCGAAATCTTTCTGCTGATGACAACTGACTCTATCTCCAATGGAGTTATTCCAATGACTCTCTCCCTCCTCTATCTCACCCTCACCTCACTATCTCCCCCTCCATCTCTTTCATCTCTCTCCATCTCTATCTCCCTCCTCCATCTCTCTCTCTCTCCCCCATCTCTCCCCTCTATCTCACCCTCACCTCATTATCTCTCCTTCTCATATCTACTCTTCACTATCTCTCTCCGTCTTCTCACTTTCTCTCCCTATCGTCATTATCTTCTCTCTCTTTCCCTCTCCATCTTCCTCCCTCCTCACTCTCCATCCCTTCCACTTCCCAGTTCTCCGACCAGTCTGACTGTCCCCCACTACATTTTATCTGTTTGTTTCGTTGTCACCTTCTCCCAGCTAACAATGATCTATTCTACATTTTCCTTGGTCTCCATTCCGTGTGTCCTATTTTCACACCTTCGCACCTCTTATCTATGTATCTCCGCCTCCCCTGACAGCAGTCCGAAGAAGGGTCTTGACCCGAAAGTCACCCATCCCTTCTCTCCAGAGATGTTGCCTGTCCCGCTGAGTTACTCCTGCACTTTGTGTCTATCTCCCTCTCTATCTCTCCCTCACCATCTCCATCTCTTCATCTCTTTCTCTCCCCTCCATCTCATCTCTCCTCTCTATCTTTCTCCCTTCCCATCTAGCCCCCTCTCCCCCTCCATCTCTCCCCTCTCCCTCACCATCTCTCTCTCCCTTCCCATCTCCTTCTCTATCTTTCTCCCTTCCCATCTCTCTCCCTCTCCATCTCTCCCCCAATATCTCTCTCTCCCCATCTCCATCTCCTCTTCATCTCACACATCCATATCTCCCTTTCCCACCTCCATTTCTCTCCCCATCTTCCCCCTCCTGTCCACCTCTTTCCATAACTACCCCCCCCTCCCCATCTCTCTCTCTCCATCCCTCTCAATCTCCCCCTCTCCTTCTTTCTCTCCCCTTCATATCTCTTTCTCCATCTCTCTCTATCTCTCCATCTCTCTCTTCCCCCCATCTCCTTCTTTCTCTCTATTCTCCCCTTCATATCTCTCCCCTCCCTCACTATCCATATCTCCCTTTCCCCACTGCCACCCCCCCTCCATCTCTCCCCACCTGTCCATCTCTATTTCCATAACTACTCCCCCTCCCCCTCCTTCATCTCCTTCTCTCTCTCTCTCTCCATCTCCTTCTTTCTCTCCCCTTCATATCTCTTTCTCTCTTTCTCCTCTCTCTCTATCTCTCCCCCATCTCTCCCTCCTCTCTCCATAAACTACCTCCCCCTCCCCTTCTCCATCTCTCTCTCCACCTCTCCCCCTCTCCCCTTCCATCTCTCTCTCATCTCTCCTCTCTATCTTTCTCCCTTCCCATCTCTCCCTCTCCCCTATATCTCTCTCAATCCCTCTCTCCATCTCTCCCTCTCCCCCTCTCTCTACCCTCACCTCCATCTCTTCTCTTCATCCCCCCCTCCTGTCCATCCTCTCTCTACCATCTCTCCCCCTCTCTCCCCATCTCCTTCTCTCTCTCTCTCCTCCCCCTCCATCTCTCCCCTCCCCCTGCATTCTCCCCATCCATCTCCATCTCCTCCCCTCTCCCCATCTCCCCCTCTCCCCCCTTCATATCACTCTCCATCTCTCCCCCCATCTCCTTCTCTCCATCTTCTGTCTCATCTCTCCCTCTCTCCATCTCATCTCTGCATCTCCCCCTCCCTCTCTCTCATCTCTCTCTCCTTCACTCCATCTCGCCTCCCTATTTCCCGCCCAGAACCAACCGCCACCGCACGCGGCCCCGGCCCCACCTTGGTCACGTGCCACCAGCGCCCCGCCCCCCTCCCCACGCGACGCTGCCCCCACTCGACGACCGCGTCCCCCCTCCCCCACACACACACACATACGTCACCTATCGGTAGCGGGGCCCCCCCCCCACACGTGATCCGTGCCCACACACACACACACACAACGACAACGCCCATCCCCCCCACACACACACGTGACCCAACGACTGAGCGACAGCTCCTCCCCACACACGTGATCCGTGCCCCACACACCCAACGACAACTTCCCCCCCCACACACGTGATCACTGCCCCACCCATCTCCAACAACAACGTGTTTAAGAAGGAACTGCAGATGCTGGAAAATCGAAGGTACACAAAAAAACTGGAGAAACTCAGCGGGTGCAGCAGCATCTATGGAGCGAAGGAAATAGGCGACGTTTCGGGCCGAAACCCTTCTTCAGACCCAACAACAACGCCCCCCCCCCCCCCACACACGTGACCCAATGGCAGGGCGACCGCTCCCCGTCCCCCCCACACACGTGATCCGTGCCCCCACACACCCAACAACAACGACGCCCACCCCACACACGTGACCCAATGGCAGGGCGCGGGGCTCCCCTACCCCCCACACACGTGACCCAATGGCAGCGGGGCTCTACCCCCACACACGTGATCCGTGCCCCCACACACCCAACAACAACGACGCCCACCCCACACACGTGACCCAATGGCAGCGGGGCTCTACCCCCCACACACGTGATCCGTGCCCCCACACACCAACAACAACAACGCCCCCCCCACACACGTGACCCAATGGCAGCGGGGCTCTACCCCCCCACACGTGATCCGTGCCCCACACACCAAACAACAACAACGCCCACCCCACACACGTGACCCAATGGCACACACGTACCCCCCACACACGTGATCCGTGGCAGGGCGACAACGACGCCCCCCCCACACACGTGACCCAATGGCAGCGGGGCTCTACCCCCCACACACGTGATCCGTGCCCCCACACCCCACCCAACAACAACAACCCCCCCCCCCACACCACACACACGTGACCCAATGGCCCAGCGGACGCTCCCCCCCCCCCCCACACGTGATGAGGGCGTTGCGTGATGACGTGCGCGGGCGGGCCGGGCCGGACGGGAGGTCGCGGAGATGTCCGGAGATGGCGGATGGCGCGCAGCTGAAGGTTCGCTCGCACCGTCGCTGTGTCCGTGTCCGTGACCGTGTCCGTGTCTGTGTCTGTGTCTGTGGCGGAGGGAAGGGGAGGGACGGGGGTTGTTTTGATTCGGCGCGATTGGAAAGCTTGGCAGAGAGAAGTCCGAGCTCAGGCCCTCCCCCTTCCCTTCACTCCCTCCCTCACTCCCTCCCTCAGCCGAGTCAAGCCACAGGCCCGGTGGGTGGGAGGGGGAGGGGGGGGATGAGGGATAGAGAGGGGGAGGGTGGGAGGGAGAGAGGAAGAGGTGGCGAGAAGAGGAGGGGGAGGAAGAGGGAGGAGGAGAAAGGGAGGAGAGAGAGGAGGTGGGCGGGGAGAGGGAGAGAGAAGGAGGGAGAGAGGAGAAGGGAAAGTGAGAGGAGGAGGAGAGAAGGAAGAGAGAAGAGGTGGGAGGAGAGTCGAGAGAAGAGGGGGGGGAGAGAGAAGGGGCGAGGGAGGGAGAGAGAGAAGGAGGAGGGGAGAGAGAAGGGAGAGGGAGAGGGAGAGAGAGAGAGGGGGGGAGAGACAGACAGGGAAAGCGATGTAGAGAAAGATAGTGAGAGAGGGAGAGAGGGACACGGAGAGAGAGCAAGGCAGAGAGAAGGGGGGCTAGAGAGAGGGAGAGGGAGAGAGAGAGAGGGGGGGGGAGGAGAGGAGGAGGGAAAGTGAGGGAAGGGAGGAGAAGAGAAGAAGGAAGAGAGAGAAGAGTGGGAGGAGGAGGAGAGTCGAGAGAAGAGGAGGAGAGAGAGAGAGAGATGTGGGGGGGGGAGAAGGTGAGAAGAGGGGAGAGAAGGGAGGGGAGGGAGAGGAGAAAGGGGAGAGAAGGAAGGGGTGAGAGGTGGAGGGAGAAGAGAATAGAAGGGATGAGGGAGAAAGAAGGGCAGGGGAGGTGGGAGGAGGGAGAAAGGGGGAGGTGGCGAGAAGAGGGGAGAGGAGAGGGAGGAGAGAGGGAAGAGGGGGGGAGGAGAGAGAGGAGGAAAAGTGGAGGGAAGGGAGGAGGAGGAGAAGAGAAGGAGGGAGGGAGAAGAGGTGGAAGAGGGAGGGAGAGAGTGGAGGAGGTGGAGAGAGAGGGAGGATGAGAGAAGTGGAGGGAGGGGAGAGAGGGAGAGAGGAGGAGGGGGGAGGGAGGAAGAGGGAGAAGGAGAGGAGGAGGGAGATAGAGGAGGAGGGGAGAGGAGTGGGTTCTTGTTCTTCCAAAATATTCCAAATGGAAGTTAAACTGGAGGGGGAGAGTGAGGAGGAGCGTGGGGGGTGGGAGGGGGAGTGGAAATGGCAGGAGGAGGCAAGGAAGGAAGGAAAGAGGGATAGTGGAAGGAGGGTGGATAAGGAGGGAGGGGTGGCGGAAGGAAAGGTAAGAAGGAGGAGGAGGAGTGGAGGGGGAGGATGGGAAGAAGGAAGGGAGGGAGGGATGGGCAGGAGAAAAGATGGTGGAAGGGTGGAGAGAGGGATGGTGAAATGAAGAGGGAGGTAAGGAGGTTTAAATCAAAGGTAAACACGAAATGCTGGAGTAACTCAGCGGGTGAGGCAGCATCACTGGAGAAAAGGAATGGGCGACGTTCCGGGTCGAGACCCTTCTTCGACTCTATTCGTCACACATTCCTTCTCTCCAGAGATGCTGCCTGTCCCGCTGAGTTACTCCAGCTTTTTTGTGCCTATCTTCGGTTTAAACCAGCAACTGCAGTTCCTCCCTACACATTCAACATGGATACGCATAGGAATGAAATGCAGATGCTGGTTTAATCTGAAGATAGACATAAATGGAGAAAAGGAATGAGTGATGCTTCAGGTCTGGACCCTTCTCTAGACTGGGAGTCAGGACAGAGGGAGACTAAGAGCCAACATTGAACAAATCACACTTGAGGCTGGGACTATCTCAATGTTTACGAAATTGTTAGACAGGTCCATGGATAGGACAGGTTTGGAGGGATATGGGCAGGTGGGACTAGCGTAGCTGGGACATGTTGTCCGGTGTGGGCCCGTTGTTGGGGGAGTCCAGAACTAGGGGCCACACAGTTTAAGAATAAGAGGGTAAGCCATTTAGAACGGAGATGAGGAAACGCTTTCTTTCTCACACAGAGAGTTGTGAGTCTGTGGAATTCTCTGCCTCAGAGGAGGCCGGTTCTCTGGATACTTTCAAGAGAGAGCTGGATAGGGCTCTCAAAGATAGCGGAGTCAGGGGATATGGGGAGAAGGCAGGAACGGGGTACTAATTAGGGATAATCAGGCCTAATCCTGCACCTATTGTCTATTGACTATTGAGTGGGGAGGAGAAACTGGTCTCTGTGGCAGACTGGGCTGCAAACGCAACTCTCAGCCACTTCTTGTCATCTTGGGCAGAGCTGGTGCCATACCAAGCAGCGAAACATCCCAGTAGAATGCTTTTGACCGTGTATCTGTAGATGTTGGTAAAAACCTCCAACGTGTCCTTACAATTATTGTGTTCAGTTTTGGTCACCCTGTTAGAGGAAAGATGTTCACAAAACAGACTTTTTGACACTTTTTTTCCGCCTTCCATCACAGTGAGGAATGTGGAGGAGTCACTGTGGTGGATGTTCATGTTAAAATGTGTTTTGTGTGTTTTTATTTGTAAGACTGACATGGCAAATGAAATTCCTTGCATGTTGCAAAACATACTTGGCTAATAAAGTAATGTATTGTAAAAGCTGGAGTAAATCAGCGGGACGGGCAGCATCTCTGGAGAGAAGTGATGAGTGACATTTCGGGACGAGACCCTTCTTCAAACTTGACCTGAAACGTGGGGTGGGAGATTGCAACCTTCACGTGGTCCGTCCTGTTTCGACGAACGCAATCAACCCGCCATGCACAATCAAATAAGATCAAATAGAACAAGTTGTCCTACAACTTTAGGCTGTGCACGCCACACGCAAGAAGAAGAAGAAGACCTGAAACGTCACCCGTTCCTTCTCTCCAGAGATGCTGCCTGTCCCGCTGAGTTACTGCAGCATTATAGAAACATAGAAAATAGGTGCAGGAGGAGGCCATTCGGCCCTTCGAGCCAGCACCGCCATTCATTGTGATCATGGCTGATCGTCCTCAATCAATAACCCGTGCCTGCGTTCTCCCCATATCACTTGATTCCACTAGCCCCTAGAGCTCTATCTAACTCTCCCTTAAATCCATCCAGTGACTTGGCCTCCACTGCCCTCTGTGGCAGGGAATTCCACAAATTCACAACTCTCTGGGTGAAAACGTTTTTTCTCACCTCAGTCTTAAATGACCTCCCCTTTATTCTAAGTCTGTGTGGCCCCTGGTTCTGGACTCAGCCAACATTGGGAACATTTTTCCTGCATCTAGCTTGTCCAGTCCTTTTATAATTTTTTATGTTTCTATAAGATCCGCCCCCCCCTCATCCTTCTAAACTCCAGTGAATACAAGCCTAGTCTTTTCAATCTTTCCTTATATGACAGTCCCGCCATCAATCTCGTGAACCTATGCTGCACTGCCTGAATCACAAGGATGTCCTTCCTCAAATTAGGAGACCAAAACTGTACGCAATACTCCAGATGTGGTCTTACCAGAGCCCTATACAACTGCAGAAGAACCTCTCTACTCCTATACTGAAATCCTCTTGTTATGAAGGCCAACATTCCATTAGCTTTCTTCACTGCCTGCTGTACCTGCAAGCCAACTTTCAGTGACCGGTGTACAAGGACACCCAGGTCTCGCTGCACCTCCCCCTTACCTAACCTAACCCCATTGAGATAATAATCTGCCCCCTTGTTTTTGCCGCCAAAGTGGATAACCTCACATTTATCTATATTATACTGCATCTGCCACACATCTGCCCACTCACTCAACCTGTCCAGGTCACCCTGCGACCTCCTAACATCCTCTAAGTTGTAGCCTCAATCACAAGGATGTCCTTCCTCAAATTAGGAGAGCAAAACTGTACACAATACTCCAGGCGTGGTCTTACCATTTTGTGTCTAGGATTTAACCAATTCCTTTCCGCACAATCACGCTGCATTGTTGTGCATTCTCTGTTGCAGCACATGGTGTTGTGCTTTAGAGTGTCGGAGCTGCAAGTGCTGCTGGGTTTCTCGGGACGCAACAAGAGCGGCCGCAAGCACGAGCTGTTGACCAAAGTGCTGTACATGCTGAGGACGGGCTGCAGTCCCGGCGTGCAGATGAAAATCAAGGAGCTGTACAGGCGACGCTTCCCCCGCAAGAGCCACACCGCTGCCATGGAGATGCCGCTGCAGGCCGCGGCGGGGCTGCCCCCCTCCAGCGGGGCGGGCCTGTCCCTGGCCGGCCCGTCCCCCCAGCTGCACTACAGCGCCGCCTCCGCTCTGCTCTCGCCGCTGCTCGCCCCCCTCGGCCTGCTCGCCCCCAAGCGTGAGATCGACCTGCAGCACCTCTCCCCGCCCGTGCACCCGGACGTCAAGATGCGCAGGCTGCCCTTCTACGACATCTACGACGAGCTGACCAAGCCGACAACGCTGGGTAAGACAGCGCGCGTTCTCCTCCTCCTCCGCCATCTTCCCCTCCCTCCTCCGCCATCTTCCCCTCCCTCCTCCGCCATCTTCCCCTCCCTCCTCCACCATCTTCCCCTCCCTCCTCCGCCATCTTCCCCATCTCCTCCGCCATCTTCCTCTCCCTCCTCCGCCATCTTCCCCTCCCTCCTCCGCCATCTTCCCCTCCCTCCTCCGCCATCTTCCCCTCCCTCCTCCGCCATCTTCCCCATCTCCTCCGCCATCTCCTCTCCTCTCCCTCCTCCGCCATCTTCCCCTCCCTCCTCCGCCATCTTCCCCTCCCTCCTCCGATACTTCTCCTCCCTCATCCGCCATCTTCCCCTCCCTCCTCCGCCATCTTCCCTATCTCCTCCGCCATCTTCCCCTCCCTCCTCTGCCCCAAAGTCAGGCGACGAGATCACCATCGGTGGCAGAATTAGTATTTAAGAAGGAACTGCAGATGCTGGAAAATTGAAGGTAGACAACAATGCTGGAGAAACTCAGCGGGTGAGGCAGCATCTATGGAGTGAAGGAAATGGGCGACGTTTCGGCCCGAAACGTTGCCTATTTCCTTCGCTCCATAGATGCTGCTGTACCCGCTGAGTTTCTCCAGCACTTTTGTCTACTGTCCAGAATCAGTACCGCGTCTCTGCTTTCTCCCCATATCCCTTGATTCCGTTAGCCTTAAACCAGCGTTTGCCGTTCCTTCCTCCACATTCCCTCTGCTGTGAATCTCTGCTTCCTTCGCAGCCTCGAACACCGGGCAGCGTTTCGAGGAGGCTGTCGTCATGTTTGCGTTAACGCCGCAGCAGGTGCAGCAGATCTGCTCGTCCAGGTAAGACCTGGACTGTTCTGGGTTTGAACGTCAAGTGTAACGTTGGCCAGATCTTACCCAATCAATCGATCAAACTTTCCGAATTGTCATTCAGAAACACATCAGTAAATGCAATTCTAAACGTGAAATGTTGTTGCGTCTGGCTCCCCGTGCAACACAAAAATAACAGAAGGATAAAATGGATAAAAAAATAAAATAGATGATGGTGGCGTCCCATTACACGGCATTCAAGAGTCTGACCGGTATGGACAGAAGGCAGGTACAGGATACTGAGTTGGATGATCAGCCATGATCACATTGAATGGCGGTGCAGGCTCGAAGGACTCCTGCACCTATTTTCTATGTTTTTATGGTTTAATTGGCCGCTATAAATAGCCTCTAGTGTGGAGGTGAGTAGCGGAAACATTCATTGGGTGAATGATAACAAATGGGAGTAAATTATAACATGGTCTCACGGCGCCAGAGACCCAGGTTCCATCCTGACCTCCGGTCCTCTCCCTGTGGAGTCTGCACGTTCTCCAGGGGTATATGTGTGTATGTATATATGTGTGTGTGTGTGTATATATATATATATATATATGTGTGTGTGTGTGTATATGTATATATATATATATGTGTGTGTATATATATATGTTTGTGTATATATATGTGTATGTATATATATATATGTATGTATGCGTGTGTGTGTATATATACACACACACACGCACACACACAGTACAAAACAATATACCTGTGATGCTTTCAGAATTAGATGTATTCCACAAATATTTTGTGTGGTCACACACGTGACCTGGAATGGGCCTACATTTGGGGAAACGATAACAATAAAGGGGTACGAGTTCATTCCAAGAGTTCATTCTCCCCGAGTTTGCCCTGATTCGAACGCGGAGATTTACGGTAATGGCCGCTCGTCGGTACGCGGGGCTCTCGTGGACATTTTTTCAACATGTTGAAAAGTCTTCCCGAGCTTTCCTGCCGTTAGCGAGTCTTCCCGAGTACCTGCCGTTAGCGTTGCGAGCCGCTAAGAGACGTCCCCGAGCTCCGACGTACCCGCTACGTCCATTCTCCGTGCTTACCACGAGTTTGATTTTTTTTTTAAACTTGGGAGAGCTCTTGGAATGAGCTCGTACACTGGTACAGGGCCATTACTGTGCTTGCTGAATGATTGGATAATGTTATTCCCTTACCATGTATCTACGCACTAAATGGCTCGATTGTAATTGTGTGTAATCTTTCCGCTGACTGCTTAGCACGCAACAGAAGCTTTACGCTGTACGTGACAATAAACTAAACTACCAAGAACGTGAGTGAGTGACTGTTAAAACCCTTTGCTTTCTTTTCAGAGACCTGTTACTGGGAGCGAAAGGTGATCACACCATCCAGGTACAGCTACGGTAAGAAGGGCCGAATGGCAGGTTCAGCTGCGGCAAGAAGCTGACTGTTACCGGGGGTTGCTGCCGCACTCCGTTCCCAGCAGAGTTCTGGCTCAGTTAGTAACCACAGGCCATTCGGCCCCATTGTTGTGCCGTGCTTTCCCCTCGTTTCTAGAGACATAGACCCGATACAGTGTGGAAACAGGCCCAGCTTGACAATAGACAATAATAGGTGCAGGAGTAGGCCATCGAGATTAATAGCAAGTGTAGTTCTGTACTTGTCAAGATCTTACGAGCTTATGTTTGCAAAGGTTGCCTTTGGACAACTTCAAAGCGTCAGAGATACAGCACGGAAAAGCCTCGTGCTGTATCTCTGAAGCCTCAGAGATACAGCACGGAAACAGGCCCTTTGGCCCACAGAGTCCACACCCCCCAGCAATCCCCGCACATTAACACTATCAATAGACAATAGGTGCAGGAGTAGGCCATTCGGCCCTTGGAGCTAGCAGCACCATTCAATGTGATCATGGCTGATCATCCCCAATCAGTACCCTGTTCCAGCCTTCTCCCCATATCCCCTGACTCCGCTATCTTTGAGAGCCCCATCTAGCTCTCTCTTGAAAGTATCCAGAGAACCGGCCTCCACCGCCCTCTGAGGCAGAGAATTCCACAGACTCTTAAGGGGTTGGACAGGCTAGATGCAGGAAGATTGTTCCCGATGTTGGGGAAGTCCAGGACAAGGGTCACAGCTTAAGGATAAGGTGGAAATCCTTTAAAACCGAGATGAGGAGAACTTTTTTCACACAGAGAGTGGTGAGTCTCTGGAACTCTCTGCCACAGAGGGTAGTTGAGGCCAGTTCATTGGCTATATTTAAGAGGGAGTTAGATGTGGCCCTTTGGCCAAGGGGATCAGAGGGTCATGGAGATCCCCAGGCAGGTACGGGATACTGAGTTGGATGATGACTCCATGATCATTTGAATGGCATCTGCTCAGGCTTGAAGGGCCGAATGGCCTACTCCTGCACCTAATTTCTATGTTTCTCTATGTTTCTATGACTCACAACTCTCTGTGTGAGAAAAAAAGTGTTTCCTCGTCTCCGTTCTAAATGGCTTACCCCTTATTCTTAAACTGTGTGTGGCCCCTGCTTCTGGACTCCACCAACATCGGGCCCACGCCAGCCAACATGTCTCAGCTACGCTAGTCCCACCTGCCCGCGTTTGGCCCATGTCCCTCCAAACCTGTCCTATCCATGTACCTGTCCAACCATTTCGTAAACATTGAGATAGTCCCAGCCTCAAGTGTGATTTGTTCAATGTTTAAGAAGGAACTGCAGATGCTGGAAAATCGAAGGTACACAAAAAAGCTGGAGAAACTCAGCGGGTGCAGCAGCATCTATGGAGCGAAGGAAATAGGCAACGTTTCGGCCCGAAACGTTGCCTATTTCCTTCGCTCCATAGATGCTGCTGCACCCGCTGAGTTTCTCCAGCTGATTTGTTCAATGTTGGCTCATGGGTTGAGGACTAGTCAAGGGAAGAGAGTATTGTCATGCGTCTCAGATAAGACAATGAAATTCTTGCTTTGCTTCAGCACAACAGTATTGTAGGCATAAATACAGAACAGATCAGTGTGTCCATATACCATAGAATATATATATATATATACACACACATCAATAAACAGATAAAGTACAATAGGCTGTTATAGTTCAGAGTTTGTTTGTTGTCGAGTTTAATAGACTGATGGCTGTGGGAAAGAAGCTGTTCCTGAACCTGGATGTTGCAGATTTCAGGCTCCTGTACCTTCTACCTGATGGCAGCGGGGAGACGAGTGTGTGGCCAGGATGGTGTGGGTCCTTGATAATGCTGGCAGCCTTTTTGAGGCAGCGACTGCGATAGATCCCCTAATAGCTACTTCCCCACAGCCATCAGGCTATTAAACCTGGCTCGGACAAAACTCTGATTATTAATAACCCATTATCTGTTATTTGCACTTGATCAGTTTATTTATTCATGTGTGTATATGAATACAGCGGGACTCCTGACGGGCACCCGAAAAAGGGACCATCATCACCCCGATCCTGGCAAAACTCTCTCCACTGGCTCCCTGTGCGGTTCCGTATAAACTTCAAGATCCTCCTCCATGTCTACAAAGCCCTCAATGGGCTGGCTCTGCCCCCACCTACATAAAAAGTCTTCTCACCCACCACTCCACCTCCAGGCCCCTCAGATCGGCCGACTTGGGGCTGCTGAATACCCCACGGTCTAGGCATAAGCTCAGGGGCGACCGACCGCATCTTTGCAGTTGCAGCCCCTAGACTGTGGAACAGCAGCATCCCCCTTCCCATCAGAACATCCCCACTCTTTTAAGTCAAGACTAAAGACTTATCTATACTCCCAAGCCTTTCCTGACGTCCTGAGTGAGGGCTACATGTATATATGTATGGAGTTTGTTTTGTTGTGCTATTCTTATAACAAATGTAAAGCACTTTGGCCAACGAGAGTTGTTTTTTAAAGTTGCTATGTAAATAAATGTGACTTGACTTGACTATATATGTATATTATAGTATATGGCCACACTGATCTGTTTTGTAGTCAATGCCTACTATGTTCTGTGTGCTGAAGCAAAGCAAGAATTTCATTGTCCTATACAGGGACACATGACAATAAACACTTGAACGTGAACTAGATCCCCTCGATGGTGGGGAGGTCAGATAGACTCGGCTTGTACTCGCTAGAATTTAGGAGATTGAGGGGGGATCTTATAGAAACTTACAAAATTCTTAAGGGGTTGGACAGGCTAGATGCAGGAAGATTGTTCCCGATGTTGGGGAAGTCCAGGACATCTTTTTGCAGCCTTTTCCTCTCCTGGACTGCGGTGTCAGCAACGGACTAGGTTCCGTCACTAGACTGGGCCGCTGAGGATTCCAGTACACTGTCGTTGCTGCTTTACTTACACTTTGATCCGCTTGCTCCGAAGGTTCTGCTTGTGTGAGACCAGCTGCCCGCAGGAAGATTATTTCCCTCCCAATTTGTTCGTGAAAGTCAACAGGAAGCTCTGCCCTTTGCCGGTAAGTGCCCCCGAAAACATCATATACGGATAGATCTACATCTCCGAATACAGATTTGAAAAATTCTCTTTTAAGGGGCCTTCTCTTCTATTTCTACTTTCCACTTTCTCTCTTCCTTTTTTTTATTTTTTATATACACACTTCACGTTTTTCTACTCTCTACCATCTATTTTTCCACTTTTTCCCCCTTTCTATTGTTTTCTTTTTCTTGTCCTGCTTACTTCCTTCTTATAACATAAAACTAGAGGTTGTACATAGAATGGATTACGGCATTACATAGTTGGCACCTAAAATTAGGTGCCACTGTACTGTTTTGTGCTGTATTAACTTCTAATAAAATAAACAAAAAAAAAAAAAAAAAAAAGAGAGAATATCGTTGCCTCTTCCCCCTGCAGCGTGAGTGGTGCAGCGGTAGAGTTTCTGCTGGAGTCCCGGGTTCAATCCCGACTACGGGCGCTGTCTGTGTGGAGTTTGCACGTTCTCCCCGTGACCCCTGTGGGTTTTCTCCGAGATCTTCGGCTTCTAGTACTCGCTAGAATTTAGAAGATTAGGGGGGGATCTTATAGAAACTTACAAAATTCTTAAGGGGTTTGTAAAAAGCCTTGATTGCTACACAAAGTCTTTTACTAATAGTTTATTATAAGCACTACATACATACTATGCACTAGCTGTCCGTGGTCATCACTGGAGCTAGAGAGCGAGCTGGAGGTGGGGACACCACAATTATACGAGAGACAATGGGGAGTGGTTAGTAGTGGTGAGGTCACTATGTTAAAGGAACATGCACTGATCTACATCCCTCCTCTTGGAAACAAAAGCATGGCAATACACAGAGCGACCACGGCTCATACGCTAGGATTACACAACCGCACCGGGAATAGTTAATCGTGTCATAATACAGCTAAGCGAGCTACCGTAACGGACAGGCTTGACCAACCGCCCAGAGCGGGTGCGCGACCTGCATTCCCCCTCAACCGCAGGAGCAGCAGGGACAGAGGTGGGAGAGCTGGGCGATCTTCCTGCATCTAGCCTGCACTGATCTACAGGGTTGGACAGGCTAGATGCAGGAAGATTATTCCCGATGTTGGGGAAGTCCAGAAAAAAGGGGCCACACACATAGTTTAAGGATAAGAGGGAAGTCTTTTAGGACCGAGATGAGAAAATCGTTTTTTACACAGAGAGTGGTGAATCTGTGGAACTCTCTGCCACAGAGAGTAGTCGAGGCCACAGTTCATTGGCTATATTTAAGAGGGAGTTAGATGTGGCCCTTGTGGCTAAGGGGATCAGGGGGTATGGAGAGACGGCAGGTACGGGATACTGAGTTGGATGATCAGCCATGATCATATTGAATGGCGGTGCAGGCTCGAAGGGCCGAATGGCCTACTCCTGCACCTGATTTCTATGTTTCTATGCTTTCAAGAATCTAATCTGAATCTGAATCTAAGCTGCCCCAAGCGGAAAATCAGGTGCTGTTCCTCCTATCCCGGCCTAGGACAGAAAGGTCCATGCGGGAATGGGAGGGGGAGTTAAAATGTCCAGCAACCGGGAGATCAGGCAGGTTGAGGCGGGCTGGACGGGAGAATGATGATGTAAACTCCACTGGGGCTGATGGTTTTTTTTGTCTCTCTGCCTCTCTTCTAGTCAAGGAGAAGCTGACCGCCGACCCCGACAGTGAGATCGCCACAACAAGTTTACGAGTGTCGCTTATCTGCCCCGTGGGTGATTTTTGCAATCGTCCGCTTACCCCCCCCCCCCCCCCCCTCCCCCGGCTTTGTGTCATCCACAAACTTGGAGATGTTGCATTTAATTCCATCGTCTAAATCGTATATAGATTTAGTGCACCCCACTAGTCACTGCTTGCATGGAGACAAGGGGGGAGGTAAAGCGACAAGTGCGGTTACAAGGGAAAGTACCGGAGGAGCGGGGTGGTTTGGGTGGGAAGGGACGAATTGACATGTGAACTAAAGTTGCTTTCTTTGGGTGGGAAGGCGAAAGTACAAATTGGTGAGGATTTCACTATAGGAGTAAAGAGGTTCTTCTGCAGTTGTACAGGGCTCTGGTGAGACCACACCTGGAGTATTGTGTGCAGTTTTGGTCTCCTAATTTGAGGAAGGACATTCTTGCTATTGAGGGAGCCCAGCGTAGGTTCACCAGGTTAATTCCCGGGATGGCGGGACTGTCATATGCTGAGAGAATGGAGCGGCTGTGGGCTTGTACACTCTGTGGAGTTTAGAAGGACGAGAGGGGATCTCATTGAAACACATAAGATTGTTAAGGGTTTGGACACGCTAGAGGCAGGAAACATGTTCCCGATGTTGGGCGAGTCCAGAACCAGAGGCCACACACAGCCTTAGAATAAATGGGAGGCCATTTAAGACTGAGGTGAGAAAAAACCTTTTTCACCCAGAGAGTTGTGAATTTGTGGAATTCCCTGCCACAGGGCAGTGGAGGCCAAATCACTGGATAGATTTAAGAGATAGAGCTCTAGGGGCTAGTGGAGTCAAGGGATGGATATATATGTGTGTGTATATATATATAATATTATATATATATATACATAATATATATATACATACATACACACACACACATATATATACACACACACACACACACATATATACACACACACACACGCACACATATATATATATATTTATATATATTTATATTTACTTATACATATAACCAATTAACTGGCCACAGCTACCCTCTCTGCCACAGAAGGTAGTTGAGGCCACAGTTCATTGGCTATATTTAAGAGGGAGTTAGATGTGGCTAAAGGGATCAGGGGGTATGGAGAGAAGGCAGGGATGGGATACGGAGTTGGATGATCAGCCATGATCATATTGAATGGCGGTGTTGGCTCGAAGGGCCGAATGGCCTACTCCTGCACCTATTTTCTATGTTTAGAAACATAGAAACATAGAAATTAGGTGCAGGAGTAGGCCATTCGGCCCTTCGAGCCTGCACCGCCATTCAATATGATCATGGCTGATCGTCCCCAATCAATGATATTGATATGATATGGTTTCTATGATATGGGGAGAAGGCAGGCACGGGTTATTGATTGGGGATGAACAGCCATGATCATAGTGAATGGCGGTGCTGGCTCAAAGGGCCGAATGGCCTCTACTCCTGCACCTATTGTCTACGTTTCTATGACCAGGGAGTTGTGGAGGGAGCGGTCTCTGCGGAAGGGGGAGGAGATGGGAAGATGGTGGGATCCCGTCGGAGGTGGGGGGGGGATAATGTCGGGAGGATTACCTGTGCTCTGACGGACGGTGGGTTCTGTGTCCACAGCTGGGGAAGACGCGCCTCCACGTGCCGTGCCGAGCGCTGACCTGCACGCACCTGCAGTGCTTCGACGCCGCGCTCTACCTGCAGATGAACGAGAAGAAGCCCACCTGGGTCTGCCCCGTGTGTGACAAGAAGGCACCCTACGACAGCCTGATCATCGACGGGTGGGGAGAGTGTGTGTGTGTGTGTGTGTGTGTGGGGCACCCCCTTCTTCTTGCGTATGGCGTGCAGGATAACCTGTTCTACTAGATTGTGCACGCCGGGTCGATTGCATTCCTCGATACAGGGTGGCCATGTGAAGGTTGCAATCTTCCCACCCCAGTGTCACCCCCTGCCCCCAATAGACAACAACCCCCCCCTTGATATTATTTTAATATTATTCCTTTTACCCAATCCCCGCCCTGTCCACTCTCACATAGCCCCCAAATCTAAATGGTGGCCGATTGGGAAAGGGGGGAGATGCAGCGAGACCTGGGTGTCATGGTACACCAGTCATTGAAGGTAGGCATGCAGGTGCAGCAGGCAGTAAAGAAAGCGAATGGTATGTTAGCTTTCATTGCAAAAGGATTTGAGTATAGGAGCAGAGAGGTTCTACTGCAGTTGTACAGGGTCTTGGTGAGACCACACCTGGAGTATTGCGTACAGTTTTGGGCTCCAAATCTGAGGAAGGACATTATTGCCATAGAGGGAGTGCAGAGACGGTTCACCAGACTGATTCCTGGGATGTCAGGACTGTCTTATGAAGAAGAAAGACTGGATAGACTTGGTTTATACTCTCTAGAATTTAGAAGATTGAGAGGGGATCTTATAGAAACCTACAAAATTCTTAAGGGGTTGGACAGGCTAGATGCAGGAAGATTGCTCCCGATGTTGGGGAAGTCCAGGACAAGGGGTCACAGCTTAAGGATAAGGGGGAAATCCTTTAAAACCGAGATGAGGAGAACCTTTTTCACACAGAGAGTGGTGAATCTCTGGAACTCTCTGCCACAGAGGGTAGTTGAGGCCACACAGTTCATTGGCTATATTTAAGAGGGAGTTAGATGTGGCCCTTGTGGCTAAGGGGATCAGGGGGGTATGGAGAGAAGGCAGGTACGGGATACTGAGTTGGATGATCAGCCATGATCATATTGAATGGCGGTGCAGGCTCGAAGGGCCGAATGGCCTACTCCTGCACCTAATTTCTATGTTCCCACCCCTGTGTCACCCCCTGCACTCAATAGACAACAACCCCCCCTTGATATTATTTTAATATTATTCCTTTTACCCCACCCCCGCCCTGTCCACTCTCACATAGCCCCCAACTCACATATATATATATATATATACACACACTGAACTTTTTTCTCTCGTTCATTATATTGTTTGCAGTGTACTAGAAACATAGACAATAGGTGCAGGAGTAGGCCATTCGGCCCTTCGAGCCAGCACCGCCACTCAATGTGATCATGGCTGAGCATCCTCAATCAGTACCCCGTTCCCGCCTTCTCCCCCTGACTCCGCTATTTTTAAGAGCCCCATCTAGCTCTCTCTTTGAAAGCATCCAGAGAACCGGCCTCTGAGGCAGATAATTCCACAGACTCACCACTCTCTGTGAGAAAAAGTGTTTCCTCGTCTCCGTTCTAAATGGCTCACCCCTTATTCTTAAACTGTGTGTGTGTGTGTGTGGCCCCTGGTTCTGGACTCCCCCAACATCGGGAACATGTTTCCTGCCTCTAGTGTGTCCAAGCCCTTAACAATCTTATATGTTTCAATGAGATGCCCTCTCATCCTTCTAAACTCCACAGAGTGTACAAGCTCAGCTGCTCCAACCTCTCAGCATATGACAGTCCCGTCGTCCCGGGAATTAACCTGGTGAACCTACGCTGGGCTCCCTCAATAGCAAGAATGTCCTTCCTCAATTTACTTGTCCAGGACAACCCCCTTCTCTTGCCCGCCAGTAGACACAGAATGCTGGAGTAACTCAGCGGGACAGGCGGCATCCCTGGAGAGAAGGAATGGGCGAAGTTTCAGGTCGAGACCCTTCTTCAGACTTGACTTGTCGCTTTACTTCCCCCCCCCTTGACTCCATCCAAGGGCCCAAGCCGTCGTTCCAGGTGCGGCAGAGATTCACCTGCATCTCCTCCAACCTCATCTATTGCATCCGCTGCTCTAGGTGTCAGCTGCTCTACATCGGTTAGACCAAGCGCAGGCTCGGCAATCGTTTCGCCCAACACCTCCGCTCGGTCCGCAATAACCAACCCGATCTCCCGGTGGCTCAGCACTTCAACTCCCCCTCCCCCTCCCATTCCCAATCCCACCTTTCTCTCCTGGACCGCCTCCGTGGCAAGAGTGAGTCCCACCACAAATTGGAGGAGCAGCACGTCATATTTTGCTTGGGTAGTTTACACCCCAGCGGTATGAACATTGACCTCCAATTTCAGGTAGTCCCTGCTTTCTCCTTCTTTCCCCTCCCCTTCCCAGCTCTCCCACTGTCTCCGCCTCTTCCTTTCTTCTTCCCGCCCCCCACATCAGTCTGAAGAAGGGTCTTGACCCGAAACGTCGCCTATTCCTTCGTTCCATAGATGCTGCCTCACCCGCGGAGTTTCTCTAGCATTTTTATCTACCTTCTTCAGACCTGCCTACACGTTGTGGAGTGGACCCTCCCCGCACTGTGACACCCCCTCCCCTCTCCGCCCCCCCTCCCACGTTGGGACCTCCACCTCCGCCTCTCTCTGCGACAAGGACAGTCTGAGGGTCACCAATGAAGTAGATAATAGCTCAGGATCTCCCTCTGGTGGCGGGACGATGGTTCAGTCATGGAATCATAGACAATAGGTGCAGGAGTAGAGGCCATTCGGCCCTTTGAGCCTGCGCCACCATTCAATATGATCATGGCTGATCATCCACCTCAGTATAGAAACATAGAAATTAGGTGCAGGAGTAGGCCATTCGGCCCTTCGAGCCTGCACCGCCATTCAATATGATCATGGATGATCATCCAACTCAGTATAGAAACATAGAAAATAGGTGCAGGAGTAGAGGCCATTCGGCCCTTCGAGCCTGCACCGCCATTCAATATGATCATGGCTGATCATCCAACTCAGTATCCCATCCCTGCCTTCACTCCATCCCTTTAGCCACAAGGGCCACATCTAACTCCCTCTTAAATATAGCCAATGAACTGTGGCCTCAACTACCCTCTGTGGCAGTCAACTACCCTCTGTGGCAGGCGAGACCCTTTCCTGTACTACCCTGTACCTGCCTTCTCTCCATGCCCCAGTCGCCCGATAACAGCGGGGAAGAAACTTGCGTTACACTGTTATTACATATAAAAACTTATTACACTGTACCTGGTAGAAAACAATTCACCATTGCCCCCTCCCCGCCCCCCTCGCTTGCTGAGTTCCTGGGCTCCCTCCACCAGCCGATCCCATCGACGGGTGTCAGGGGTTATGGGGGGGGAGAAGGCAGGAGAATGGGGTAGCAGGGAGAGATAGATCTGCTCCGATCACTTATGTCCTGCTCTTCCACTGTCCTCCATCGCTCCTTCCCACCCCCCCCCCTCCATGCCTTTCCCTCCTCCCTCTCCCTCCCTCCCTTCCTCTCCCCATCCCCAGGCTCTTCATGGAGATCCTCAACCTGTGCACGCACTGCGACGAGATCCTGTTCAAGGAGGACGGCTCCTGGAGCCCGATGCAGCCCAAGAGGGTGAAGCAGGAGCCGCTGTGGTCCTCGTACAGCGGCGCTGACGGTGAGGGGGTCCCCCACGCTCGCCCGTGCCCAAGGGGGGAATGTCTGCGGGCGGGGAGGAGAGGCTGTGGGTGGAGAGAGAGGGTGGGGGGCAGAGGGGGAGAGACTGAGGAGAGAGGGTGGGGAGAGAGAGGGGACAGGGGGGAGGGGGGAGAGAGAGAGGGGGAGAGACGGGACAGAGGGCGGATGGGGAGAGGAGGGGAGGGGGGGCAGTGAGGAGGAGGCGTAGATGAGGGACGGGAGGGGAGAAGGAGGGAGAGAGGAACAGAGAGGGGGGGGGAGAGGGGGAAGAGCGGGGGGAGAGACGGGGGGAGAGGGGAAGAGGGGGAGAGACAGAGGGGGGAGAGAGGAGAGAGGGGGGGGTGAGAGGTGAGGAGAGGGGGAAGAGAGGGGGAGGGGGAGAGATGAGAGAGAGAGAGGGTGGAGAGAGGAGGGGAGAGGGGGGAGAGGGACGGAAGAGAGGGAGGAGAGAGGAGAGGAGAGGGCGGGATGGGGAGAGGGGGGAGAGGGGCGGTGAGGAGGAGGGTAGATGGACGGGAGGAGAAGAAGGAGGGAGAGAGAGGACAGAGAGGGGGGGAGAGGAAGAGGGGGGGGGGAGAGGACAGAGGGGGAGGGAGGGAGAGGGGGTGGGGGGGAGAGAAGGTGGAGGGAGGGGAGGAGAGGGGAGAGGGGTGGGAAGAGACAGAAGGGAGGGAGGAGGGGGAGGGGAGAGAGGGTGTAGGGAGGGGAGAGAGGGGGAGAGAGGGAGAGGGGGAGAGAGGGAGAGGGAGGGAGAGGGAGGGGGGGGAGAGAGGGACTGAGGAGAGAGAGGGTGGGGAGGGAGGGGGAGGGGGGAGGAGAGGGGGAGGGGGAAAGAGGGAAGAGAGGGCGGGGGCGGAGAGGGAGGGGAGAGGAGGGGGAGGAGAGAGGGAGAGTAGAGGGAGAGGGAGGGAAGAGGAGGGAGAGAGAGACAGGGGGAGAGGAGAGGAGGGAGAGGGGGGAGAGAGAGGGAGAGAGGGGGAGAGGAGGGAGAGGGGGCGAGAAAGGGAGGAAGAGGGGAAGAGAGGGGGAAGAAGGGGGAGAGGGGAGAGAGTGGGGGAGAGGGAGAGGGAAGGGGAGAGAGAGGAGAGGGAGAGGGAAAGGGAGAGAGGAGAGGGGAGGGGGGGGGGAGGGAGAGAGGGAGAGAGGAGAGGGAGAGGGGGGGAGAGAGGGGGAGGAGGCAGAGAGAGAGGGGAGGAGGAGGAGGGAGAGAGAGAGGTGAGGAGGGGCTGGAGAGAGGGGGGAGGAGGAGGGAGAGGAGACAGAGGGGGGGGAGGAGAGGGAGAGAGAGGGGGGGGAGGGAGGAGAGGAGGAGAGAGAGGGGGGAGGGAGGGAAGAGGAAGGAGGAGAGGGAGGAGGGAGGGAGAGGAGGAGAGAGAGAGGGGGAGGGGGAGAGAGGGGAGGAGAGGGGAGGGGAGAGGAGAGGGGAGGGGGGGGGAGGAGGGGGGGGGGGGGGGGGAGGAGGGGAGGGGAGGGGAGAGGGGAGGAGAGGGGAGGAGAGAGGAGAGGGGAGAGAGGGGAGGGGAGGGGGAAGAGAAGGGGAGGAGGGAGGGGGGAGAGAAGTTGGCAGAGGGAGGAGGGGAGGGGTAGAGGAGAGAGAGGGGGGGAGAGAGAGGGGGAGGGAGGGGAGGAGAGGGGGAGGGGGAGAGGGTAAGGAGGGGGGAGGGGAGAGAGGGGAGGGCAGGGAGGAAGGGGACAGGGGGAGAGACTGGGCGGAGGGGGGGAGGGAAGGAGGGGAGGAAAGGGAGAGAGGGTCCAGGAGGGAGGGGGAGGGAGAAGGAGGGGGAGAGAGGACAGAGAGGGGGGGAGAAGAGGAGGGGAGAGAGGGGGAGAGAGAGGGGGAGGAAGGAGGGAGAGAGAGGGAGGGGAGACAGGGCAGGGAGGAAGTGGGGAGAGGAGGAGGGGGAAGGGGGAGGAGAGAGGGGAGAAAAGGGGGTAGAGGGTGAGAGAGGAGAGGGGGGGAGGGAAGAGGGGAGAGAGGGGGGGAGGGGGAGAGAGGGGTGAGGGAGGGAGGGAGGGGAAGGAGAGGGAGAGGGGTGGGGAAGAGACAGAAGGGAGGGGGGAGAGGTGGGGAGAGAGGAGGTTGGAGGGAGGGCGAGGGGGGGTGAGGGAGAGAGAGGGAGAGAGGGGAGGGGGAGAGGTGAGAGAGGGGCAGAAGAGAGGGGGAGGGGGAGAGAGAGAGGAGGGGAGAGAGTGGGGCAGCGGGAGAGAGAGAGATGAGAGGGAAGAGAGAGAGAGAGAGACGGGGAAGAGAGGGGGAGAGAGGGGGACGAAGAGGGGGCGGATGGGGAGGAGGGGAGGGGGCGGGTGAGGAGGAGCAGAAGATGGACGGAGAGGGAAGAAGGAGGGAGAGAGAAGAGAGGGGGAGAGAGAGAGGGAGTAGAGAGAGGGAAGGGACGGGAAGAGAGGGAGGGAAGAGGGAGGGACGTGGTGGGGGGGGAGAGACAGAAGGGAGGGGGCGGTGGGGAGAGAGGGGTGTAGGGAGGGAGAGGGGGAAGAGGGAGAGAGGAGAGGGAGGGGGGGGGGGAGAGACGGGAGAGAGCGGGTGGAGAGAGAAGGTGGAGGGAGGGAGGGGAAGAGAGGGAGAGGGGTGGGAAGAGACAGCAGGGAGGGGGGCGGTGGGGAGAGAGGGTGTAGGGGAGGGGGAAGAGGGAGAGAGAGGAGAGGGGGGTAGAGGTGAGTGAGGGGCAGAAGGTTATATCACAGTCCAGTACGTGAGTGGGATGACGTGGGTTTGTGTTGCCCTGTCCCTGCAGCAGGCGGCGCTGCGGTCCAGGACCCGTTCTCCCGCAGGAGGTGCTGCGCCCAGCGCGGTAGTTCCACGGCCGAGGTGATTGACCTCACGCTGGACAGCTCCTCGGACGAGGAGGAGCCCCCCGTCAAGAGGCACTGCCACGTGGTGACGTCCACGCACCTGGCCTCCGTCAACAAGCAGTGAGTCCGCCTTCGCCTTCGCCGTCGCTCCGCTCCCGCGCCCTCCAGTACTCCCCCACACGCCCTCCACTACTCCCCCTCGTATTTTGCTTGGGCAGTCTACACCCCAGCAGTATGAACATTGACTTCTCCAATTTCAGGTAGTCCCTGCTTCCTCCCTCCTTCCCCTCCCCTTCCCAGCTCCCTCACTGTCTCCGCCTCTTCCTTTCTTCTTCCCGTCCCCCACATCAGTCTGAAGAAGGGTCTCGACCCGAAACGTCGCTCCATAGATGCTGCCTCACCCACGGAGTTTCTCTAGCATTTTTTATCTACCTTCTTCAGACCTGCTCTCTTTGCCTACACGTTGTGGAGTGGACCCTCCCCCACTGTGACACCCCCACCACTCCTCGCCCCCCTCCGCCCCACCCCCCCCCCCACCCCCCCCCCCCCCCCCACCCCCCCCCCCACCCCACCACCGCCCACTACCCCCCCACACACCCTCCACTACTCCCCCACACACACCCTCCACTACTCCCCCACACACACCCTCCACTACTCCCCACACACACCCTCCGTACTCTCCACACTACTCCACTACCCACACGTCCTCCACTACTCCCCCACTCCTCCTACTCCCCCGCACACCCTCCACTACTCCCCCCACACGCCCCTCCACTACTCCCCCACACACCCTCCACTACTCCCCACAACACTACTCCCACACACACCCTACAACTACTCCCCCACACACACCCTCCACTACTCCCCTCCACTACTCCCCTACACTACTCCCCCACACACCCTCCACTACTCCCCCACACACACCCTCCACTACTCCCCCACACGTCCTCCACTACTCCCCCACACACCCTCCACTACTCCCCCACACGCCCTCCACATACTCCCCACACACACCCTCCACTACTCCCCCACACACACCCTCCACTACTCCCCACACGTCCTCCACTACTCCCCACACACACCCTCCACTACTCCCCACACGCCCGCCACTACTCCCACCACCACCTCCACTACTCCCCACACACCTCCACTACTCCCCCACAGGCCAACCTCCACTACTCTCACACACCCTCCACTACTCCCCCACACACAACCCTACACTACTCCCCACACACCTCCAGTACTCCCCCACACACACCTCCACTACTCCCCCACACACACCCTCCCCTACTACCCCACACACCACCCTCACTATCCCCCACACACCTCCAGTACTCCCCCACACACACCCTCCACTACTCCCCCACCACACCCTCCACTACTCCCCCACACACACCCTCCACTACTCCCCACACGCCGCCCTCCACTACTCCCCCACACACCCTCCACTACTCCCCCACACACACACCCCACTACTCCCCAACACACACACCCTCCACTACTACCCCCCCACACACCCTCCCACTACTCCCCCACACACCCTCAGTACCCCCCACACGCCCTCCACTACTTCCCACACACACACCCTCCACTACTCCCCCACCACCCCGCCCTCCACTACTCCCCCCCCCCCCCCCCAAGCCAATTAACCTACAAACCCGCACGTCTTTGGAGTGTGGGAGGAAAACGAAGATCTCGGAGAAAACCCACGCAGGTCACGGGGAGAACGTGCAAACTCCGCACCGTAGTCGGGATGGAACGCGGGGGGTCTCCGTGACGGCAACACTAAAATAAATGATGTTAACCCCGCCATTTCCCGCAGGTTCCTCAGCCTCCACCAGCTGCCTCCGGCCCACCAGAGCCCGGCATCCACCGCCGTCTCCACCGACTACCTGCCCTCGCTCTCCATCCCGGAGTATCAGCTCTCCTATCACATGCCTCCGCTGCCCTCAGACTTCCAAGGTAATCCTTACGCTCCTGAAAATGTTCATTTAAAAGATAGACAAAGTACAAATTCTTAAGACCATACAAAGCTATAATTTAACGCCTGACGGGTGTGGACTGGGAGACACAGAGGCAACAGTTTCACGTCTGTATCTCCAGCAGCACACACAAAGAAATACCAGAACACACGAGTTTATATACCTACGGAAATAAAACCAATTACAAGTACAAAAAACATCATCCACCGCCAAATATGGAGTTGTTTTTCACTCTTTGCCAAAAGTCAGTCTCCCCAATGGAATCCTCTGGGCCCCTTCTTATCTGATTAACCTCTTCAACTTACATAAAAAACCTTGCAAGAGAGCTGCGAACTTTTCACCTTAAATTAAAAAAAACCCTTGTCACAATGGAAGTTGTCCATATCCCATCGTGCATTACAATTGGCCTTTTACAACAGGAAAGCTTAAATGTGACAACAATCAATTAATAACTAACTCTTTCACTCCCGCCTCCAACGCTCCTCGCCCCCCCTGGCCTCGACGCTTAGGGCGCTCAGATTCGACTCGGATTCAATTTAATTGTCATTGTCAGTGTACAGTAAAGAGACAACGAAATGCATTTAGCATCTCCCTGGAAGCGCGACATAGCAAACGATTTGAATAAATAATAATAAGTGTCCGGGGGGGGGTGGTGGTGGTTGGCAGTCACCGAGGTACGTTGTTGAGTAGAGTGACAGCCGCCGGAAAGAAGCTGTTCCTCGACCTGCTGGTTCGGCAACGGAGAGACCTGTAGCGCCTCCTGGATGGTAGGAGGGTAAACAGTCCATGGTTGGGGTGAGAGCAGTCCTTGGCGATGCTGAGCGCCCTCCGCAGACAGCGCTTGCTTTGGACAGACTCAATGGAGGGGAGCGTGGAACCGGTGATGCGTTGGGCAATTTTCACCACCCTCTGCAATGCCTTCCGGTCGGAGACAGAGCAGTTGCCATACCATACTGTGATGCAGTTGGTAAGGATGCTCTCGATGGTGCAGCGGTAGAAGTTCACCAGGATCTGAGGAGACCGATGGACCTTCTTCAGTCTCCTCAGGAAGAAGAGAGACGCTGATGAGCCTTTCTTGATCAGAGTAGAGGTATTGTGGGTCCAAGAGAGGTCATCAGAGATGTTGACTCCCAGGAACCTGAAGCTAGAAACACGTTCCACCTCCGTCCCGTTAATGTGGATGGGGGTGTGCGTGCCGCCTCTGGACTTCCTGAAGTCTACAATGAGACTACAATACCGGGTCCAAGTCTCCTCCTAATTTGAGGAAGGACATTCTTGCTATTGAGGGAGCCCAGCGTAGGTTCACCAGGTTAATTCTCGGGATGGCAATTGGAGCAAAGAGATCCTTCTGCAGTTGCACAGAGCCCTAGTGAGACCACACCTGGAGTTTAAGAAGGAACTGCAGATGCTGGAAAATCGAAGGTAGACAAAAATGCTGGAGAAACTCAGCGGGTGCAGCAGCATCTATGGAGCGAAGGAAATAGGCGACGTTTCGGGCCAAAATCTTTCCTTTCCTTCGCTCCATAGATGCTGCTGCACCCGCTGAGTTTCTCCAGCACTTTTGTCCACACCTAGAGTATTGTGTGCAGTTTTGGTCCCCCTAATTTGAGGAAGGACAGTCTTGCTATTGAGGGAGTGCAGCGTAGGTTCACCAGGTTAATTCCCGGGATGGCGGGACTGTCATATGCTGAAAGAATGGAGCATCTGGCCTTGTATAAACTGGAATTTAGACGGATGAGAGGGGATCTAATTGAAACATATAAGTTTAATAAGGGATTGGACACACTAGTGGCAGGAAACATGTTCCCGATGTTGGGGGAGTCCAGAACCAGGGGCCACAGATTAAATGGGTAAGCCATTTAGAACGGAGATGATGAAACACTTTTTCATCATCTCCGAGAATCCTCTGCCTCAGAGGGCGGTGGAGGCCGGTTCTCTGGATGCTTTCAAGAGAGAGCTAGATAGGGCTCTTAAAGATAGCGGAGTCAGGGGAGAGAAGGCAGGAACGGGGTACTGATTGGGGATGATCAGCCATTGAATGGCGGTGCTGGCTCGAAGGACCGAATGGCCTACTCCTGCACCTATTGTCTATTGTCTATTGGGACGACTGAGAGGGGATCTGAGCCCCCCCGTGGTTAATGTTATCCTGGCCTTCGTACCCTGCCCACCTTCCTGCTCATTGGGTATCCTTGCCTCATCTATGCTGTCTGTGTGAGCGTGCGTGCATGTGTGTGCGTGTAGAGATACTCTAGAATCTGACTGACCCTCCCTCTCTCTCCCCCCTCCCCTCTCTCAATCCCCCCCTCTCTCTCTCACTCAGGTTTGGACTTATTTTCCTTCCTTCAAGTGGACAACCAGGTATGTGTGTCATTTAATTTATTTCCAGTATATCGGCCATTTGCATGTTAGCCTCCGACCCTTTTCCTGCACATCTAACCCTGTCAGGATTTAACCTGAAGGAGGCTGGACCTGTGTGACTGTGTGACTCTGTGACCCGCAGAACCAGCGCTCGGTGATCAGCAGCAGCTCGGATGAGCTGGACCCCATGCACGCTTCGCTCAGCCACTTCTTCCCCTTCACCTCATCGCCCCAGTACCTGGAGCCCTTGCTGAGCCCAGCCCGCACCATGCACGGGAGCGCAGGACGGGAGCAGCAGCAGCAGTGGCGCTGGCGGTGGTGGCGGTGGAGGCGGCATCATCTCCGGCAGCATCGCCCGCGACAACGGCCCCGCCACTCACACCGAGACCGGAGCTACAGCGGCCAACATACTCGATGTCATCTCCTTAGACTAATGGGACTGTCCAACAGAGAGCAGACACGCACGCTCACACACACACGCGCACACACGCACACACACACATAAGCACACACATATACGCTCACACACACGCACACACACATACACACACGCACACGCACACACACATACACGCTCACACACACACTCATACACACACACACGCACACACACACATACACACGCACGCGCACACGCACGCACACACATACACGCTCACGCACACTCATACACACAAACACACACACACACGCTCACACTCATACACACACACACACACGCACGCACATGCACGCAAACTCACGCACACAAACTCCCACTCCCACGCAAACACACATACACACGTATGCGCACACACTCACTCGCGCACTCACACACACGCACGCATACACGTACGCACACACATACACTCACACACGCACACGCACACACACATACACTCAGACACGCACACATACACACAGACACACACACACACGCTCACACATACACACAGACTCACCCATACACATCCTCACACACACACACACAACACACACACAACACACACACACACACACACACAGACGTCTACCTGCCCCTGAACTCCAACCCATGCCCGCTGGAGACGGGCATCTTGTGCGGTAAGGGCAACACAGGCCGCTGTAGCTGGTGGTGAACAACCTGGGCCGGACACGAAATGTCACCTGTCTGGTCTCCCGAAGGGTGCGAACACAAAACATCACCTATCGGTGGTCTGAGGAAGGGTCCCGACACAAAACATCACCTATCGGTGGTCTGAGGAAGGGTCCCGACACAAAACATCACCTATCGGTGGTCTGAGGAAGGGTCCCGACACAAAACATCACCTATCGGTGGTCTGAGGAAGGGTCCCGACCCGAAACATCACCTATCGGTGGTCTGAGGAAGGGTCCCGACACAAAACATCACCTATTCGGTCTGAAGAAGTCCTGACCCAAAACTTAACATATCAAGTTGAAAAGAAGGATTCCAACCCGAAACGTCTCCGACCCATGTTCTCCAGTGGTGCTGCCCGTCCCGCTGAGTTACTCCAGCACGTATGCGTGCTTCTGCATATTAGCCGGCACCTGCGGTTCCTTGGGTCTCTGCTACTGAGGACAGACGCACTTGCCTTCATCTGAAAGCAGCCGAGCTGATCGGAGAGAGACTATTCCACGGGAAACAGTCGCCCATTCCTTCTCTCCAGAGACGCCGCCCGCCCCCGGTCTGAGTTACTCCGGCTTTTTTTGCGTATCTTCGGCGTATAAACCGACAACCGCAGGGTGTTGTAATCCACCCCCCTTCAGAAGAACTGGTACCGTTGGGGAGAAGGCACAAATAACCCCCCCTGCGGGCACCAGGAGGAACCTAAACCCGCTGCGAGGGGAGAGAGTCCTGAATAACGGTGGCCATTTTATAACGGTGGCCATTTTAAATGTAGCGCTGAGATTTAAACCTCCCCTCCATCCCCTTTTTTTACGCAAATTATGTAAGGGAACTAACTTTCTGTACAGAGAAAGCAAAAATGATCTATTTTCAGTGAAGGGTATTTTGTAAATATCAAAGTATTTAAAGAAAAAAATCAAAATTTCCAAAGACTTGTTGTTCACCTCACTGTTGCATTGTGCCTATCGTGCTGGTAACTCTATCCAAGCATTTAATCTCATTAGCCACCCATCAGTGAAAACATAACTGGACCTTCATGTATCGACCCAGTTATCGCAATTAAAAGGTCTCGGAAATGATGACGGGATAGCGGTCTTATTCCAGGTTTGTCTCCCAAGTTTGCGGAGGGGCAGTGTTAGCTGTGAGGAGGATGCTAGGAGGCTGCAAGGTGACTTGGATAGGCTGGGTGAGTGGGCAAATGCATGGCAGATGCAGTATAATGTGGATAAATGTGAGGTTATCCACTTTGGTGGCAAAAACAGGAAAGTAGACTTTCAGAAGGCTTTTGACAAGGTCCCACATAAGAGATTAGTATACAAACTTAAAGCACACGGTATTGGGGGTTGAGTATCGATGCGAAACATAGAAAACATAGAAACATAGACATTAGGTGCAGGAGTAGAGGCCATTCGGCCCTTCGAGCCTGCACCACCATTCAATATGATCATGGCTGATCATCCAACTCAGTATCCCGCACCTGCCTTCTCTCCATACCCCCTGATCCCCTTAGCCACAAGGGCCACATCTAACTCTTAAATATACCTCTTAAATATAACTCTTAAATATAGCCAATGAACTGTGGCCTCAACTACCCTCTGTGGCAGAGAGTTCCAGAGATTCACCACTCTCTGTGTGAAAAAAGTTCTCATCTCGGTTTTAAAAGATTTCCCCTTTATCGTTAAGCTGTGACCCCTTGTCCTGGACTTCCCCAACATCGGGAACAATCTTCCTGCATCTAGCCTGTCCAACCCCTTAAGAATTTTGTAAGTGCATGGCAGATGCAGTATAATGTGGATAAATGTGAGGTTATCCACTTTGGTGGCAAAAACAGGAAAGTAGACTTTCAGAAGGCTTTTGACAAGGTCCCACATAAGAGATTAGTATACAAACTTAAAGCACACGGTATTGGGGGTTCAGTATCGATGTGGATAGAGAACTGGCTGGCAAACGAAGCAAAGAGTAGGAGTAAACGGGTCCTTTTCACAATGGCAGGCAGTGACTTGTGGGGTACCGGTGCTGGGACCCCAGCTATTTACAATATATATTAATGATTTGGACGAGGGAATTGAATGCAACATCTCCAAGTTTGTGAATGGCACTAAGCTGGGGGGCAGTGTTAGCTGTGAGGAGGCTGCAAGGTTCTATTGCAGTTGTACAGGGTCTTGGCAAGACCACACCTGGAGTATTGCGTACAGTTTTGGTCTCCAAATCTGAGGAAGGACATTCTTGCCACAGAGGGAGCACAGAGAAGGTTCACCAGACTGATTCCTGGGATGTCAGGACTGTCTTATGAAGAAAGACTGGATAGACTTGGTTTATACTCTAGAATTTAGGAGATTGAGAGGGGATCTTATAGAAACGTACAAAATTCTTAAGGGGTTGGACAGGCTAGATGCAGGAAGATTGTTCCCGATGTTGGGGAAGTCCAGAACAAGGGGTCACAGTTTAAGGATAAGGGGGAAATCTTTTCGGACCGAGATGAGGACAACTTTTTTCACACAGAGAGTGGTGAATCTGTGGAATTCTCTGCCGCAGAAGGTAGTTGAGGCCACAGTTCATTGGCTATATTTAAGAGGGAGTTAGATGTGGCCCTTGTGGCTAAAGGGATCAGGGGGTATGGAGAGAAGGCAGGGATGGGATACTGAGTTGGATGATCATCCATTACCCCGTTCCTACCTTCTCCCCATATCCCCTGACTCCACTATCTTTAAGAGCCCCATCTAGCTTTCTCTTGAAAGCATCCAGAGAACCGGCCTCCACCGCCCTCTGAGGCAGAGAATCCCACTCTCTGTGAGAAAAAGTGTTTCCTCGTCTCCATTCTAAATGGCTTACCCCTTATTCTTAAACTGTGTGTGTGTGTGGTCCCTGGTTCTGGACTCCCCCAACATCGGGAACATGTTTCCTGCCTCTAGCGTGTCCAAGCCCTTAACAATCTTATTTGTTTCAATAAGATCCTTCTAAACTCCAGAGTGTACAAGCCCAGCCGCTCCATTCTCTCAGATTTAAACCAGCATCTGCGGTTCCTACTACACACGACATCCATCGAACAAACTATCTTGAAGGGCCGAATGGCCTACTCCTGCACCTACTTTCTATGTTTCTATCCCCCGCACAAGTTACCAGACGTACGTTTGTTTATAAAGAAACATTTTTTTAATTTAGCTCGTACATTTGGGGCCCTCCGTCCAATCTCTAGGCTGGTCTGTGGCCCACCGACGATGGGGATACGGAGTGGACTGCTTCTCATCGCTTCTGCGGCTGTTCCTTTTCAATCCGAGTTGTAGCGATGTAGGACTCCAGTATAAATATCGTCTCGTCCACCTGATTCTCACTCGAATCCAACCTGCGGGGGGGGGGGGGGGGAAGGCGAGCATAGAAGTTGGGAGGTTGTACAAGACGTCGGTTAAAGCATGCTGTTCTGTGTCAGAGGAAAAATATTATCAAGCTTGAAAGGACGCAGAGAATATTTACGCCGATGTTGCCAGGACTAGCCCTCGTCTCCGTTCTAAATGGCTTACCCCTTATTCTTAAACTGTGTGTGTGTGTGTGTGTGTGGCCCCTGGTTCTGGACTCCCGCAACATGGGGAACATGTTTCCTACCTCTAGCGCAGTGGTGCCCCACAGGGGTGCAATTTGATTTTTAAGGGGGGCAATTTCCACCTAATGTTTTTTTCTTTTTTTTGTTTTACAATTTTTTAGTAATTTCTTGCTCAGAACTTTAACTGCCTTTTGTTTATTTCATTTTTCTTTTTCATGGATGCCATGTTCTTTTGAAGCTTGTTTAAACCAAGGTATTGGCGTTTTAAGCTTCTTCAGCTGAAATGGAGTTCACTTTTTAAATGATAAGAATTATATATCACCACATGGGGGGGGGGGCATCAGGATTTTAGAGGTGATTAGGTGGGGCATGGCCAAAAAAAGGTTGGGAACCACTGCTCTAGCGTGTCCAAACCCTTAAATTAGAGGACCAAAACAGAATTTCGCAGAGAGGTGGTGAGTGTGGAATTCTCTGCTTCAGAGGGCGGTGGAGGCCGGTTCTCTGGATGCTTTCAAGAGAGAGCTAGATAGTGCTCTTAAAGATAGCGGAGTCAGGGGATATGGGGAGAAAAGGCAGGAACGGGGTACTGATTGGGGATGATCAGCCATGATCACATTGAATGGCGGTGCTGGCTCGAATGGCCTACTCCTGCACCTAGTGTCTATTGACTAGAGGGTGTGAGCTACAGGGAGAGGTTGAGCAGGCTGGGTCTCTCCCTCTCTCTCCTCCCTCCCTGCATGCACGCTCTCTCTTTCTCACACACGCCCTCCCTCAAATTAGAGGACCATACCTGCACACAATACTCCAGGTGGGGTCCCGAGTCTGAAGGGTCTCCACCCGAAACGTCACCCATCTATGTTCCCCAGACTATATACTGAGGAAATGTGAGGAGGGACATTCTTGCTATTGAGGGAGTGCAGCGTAGGTTCACCAGGTTAGTTCCCTGGGATGACGGGAATATCTGTCATATGGAACTCAGCGGATCAGGCAGTATCTCTGGACCATAGACAATAGGTGCAGGAGTAGGCCATTCGGCCCTATGAGCCACCCCTTATTCTTAAACTGTGTGTGTGTGTGGCCCCTGGTTCTGGACTCCCCCAACATCGGGAACATGTTTCCTGCCTCTAGCGTGTCCAAACCCTTAATTATCTTCTATGTTTCAATGAGATCACAGCCCTTGTGGCTAAGGGGATCAGGGGGTATGGAGAGAAGGCAGGTACGGGATACTGAGTTGGATGATCAGCCATGATCATATTGAATGGCGGTGCAGGCTCGAAGGGCCGAATGGCCTACTCCTGCACCTAATTTCTATGTTAAGGATAAGGGGGAAATCCTTTAAAACCGAGATGAGGAGAACTTTTTTCACACAGTGAGTGGTGAATCTCTGGAACTCTCTGCCACAGAGGGTAGTTGAGGCCACACAGTTCATTGGCTATATTTAAGAGGGAGTTAGATGTGGCTAAGGGGATCAGGGGGTATGGAGAGAAGGCAGGTACGGGATACTGAGTTGGATGATCTGCCATGATCATATTGAATGGCGGTGCTGGTGCAGGCTCGAAGGGCCGAATGGCCTCTACTCCTGCACCTATTTTCTGTTTCTATGTCTATAGAGGTGTACAAAATCACCAGGGGAATAGACCGGGTAGACAGACGCACAGAGTCTCTTGCCCAGAGTAGGGGAATCGAGGACATGGGTTTAAGGTGAGGGGGACGGGGAACGATTTAAAAGGAACCAGAGGGGTAACTTTTTCACACAAAGGGCGGTGGGTGTGCAGATCGAGCTGCCGGAAGTGGTCGTTGAGGCTGGGACCCTCGCTATAGACACCAGGTGCAGGAGTAGGCCATTCGGCACCTAATTTCTATGTTTCTATGAGATGCCCTCTCATCCTTCTAAACTCCACAGAGTGTACAAGCCCAGCCGCTCCATTCTCTCAGCATATGACAGATATTCCCGACCTATTGTCTATGGTCCAGAAATACTGCCAGACCCGCTGAGTTCCAGCACTTCGTGTCTGTCTATCTTCAGTCTGAAGGAGGGTCACCGATACCCATTGTCGGGAGATGCTGCCTGACCCGCTGAGTTACTCCAGCGCTTGGTTTAAACCAACGCCTGCTGTTCCCGGGCCAACACTCACATGTTGACATTGTGTTTGAGGCTCTCCAGCTGCTGCTGCTCGGGGGCAGTGATCATCTCCTCGATCTCCTGCAGCTGTAGCTCCTCTGCGCCCGTCGCCTGCATGGAGGCCATGATGGCCTCGATTCGCTGGGACTTCTCCAGTAGACGTCTGAGAAAGAGAGTCACAGTGAGCGATACGTAGAAACATGGGCGTCTGCAGTCGGCCCTTCGAGCCCAGCTCCGCCATTCATTGTGATCGTGGCTGAGTAGGGGAATCGAGGACCAGAGGACACGGGTTCAAGGTGAAGGGGAAAAGATTTTAATAGGAATCCGAGGGGTAACTTTTTTCACACAAAGGGTGGTGGTTGTATGGAACATAGGAACATAGAAAATAGGTGCAGGAGGAGGCCATTCGGCCCTTCGAGCCCAGCACCGCCATTCATTGTGATCGTGGTTGAGTAGAGGAATCGAGGACCAGAGGACACAGGTTCAAGGTGAAGGGGAAAAGATTTAATAGGAATCTGGGGGGTGATGGGTTTATGGAACATAGGAACATAGAAAATAGGTGCAGGAGGAGGCCATTCGGCCCTTCGAGCCAGCACCGCCAATCGTGATCATGGCTGATCATCCCCTATCAATAACCCGTGCCTGCCTTCTCCCCATATCCCTTGACTCCACCACCTCCTATCTAACTCTCTCTTAAATCCACCCAGTGACTTGGCCTCCACTACCCTCTGTGGCAGGGAATTCCACAAATTCGCAACTCTCTGGGTGAAAAAGTTTTTTTCTCACCTCAGTCTTAAATGGCCTCCCCTTTATTATAAGACTGTGTGTGTGTGGCCCCTGGGTTCTGGACTCGCCCAACATTGGGAACATTTTTCCTGCATCTAGCTTGTCCACAGTCCTTTTTATAATTTGATATGTTTCTATAAAAATCCCCCCCCCCCCCCCTCATCCTTCTAAACTCCAGTGAATACAAGCCTAGTCTTTTCAATCTTTCCTCGTATGTAGAAACAGGCCCTTCGGCCCAACTTGCCCACACCGGCCAACATGCCCCAGTTACACTAGTCAAACCTGCCCACGTTTTGGCCCATATCCCTCCAAACCTGTCCTATCCATGTATCTGCCTGTTTCTTAAACGTTGCCTCAACTACCTCCTCCGGCAGATCTTTCCATTCCACCTGTGTGGAAAAAGTTACCCCTCAGAATCAAGAGAGAGCTAGATAGGGCTCTTAAAGATAACGGAATCAGGGGAGAGGGCAGGAACGGGGGTAATGATTGGGGACGATCAGCCATGATCACATTGAATGGCGGTGCTGGCTCGAAGGGCCGAATGGCCTACTCCTGCACCTGCTGTCTATTGCGAGGGCTCAACGACCACTTCCGGCAGCTCGATCTGTACACCCACCGCCCTTTGTGTGAAAAAGTTACCCCTCTGGTTCCTTTTAAATCGTTCCCCGCCCCCCCCTCACCTTAAACCCATGTCCTCGATTCCCCTACTCTGGGCAAGAGACTCTGTGCGTCTGTCTACCCGATCTATTCCCCTGGTGATTTTGTACACCTCTATAGACATAGAAACAGAAAATAGGTGCAGGAGTAGAGGCCATTCGGCCCTTCGAGCCTGCACTGCCATTCAATATGATCATGGCTGATCATCCAACTCACTATCCCGTACCTGCCTTCTCTCCATACCCCCCGATCCCCTTAGCCACAAGGGCCACATCTAACTCCCTCTTAAATATTGCCAATGAACTGTGGCCTCTGGAACTACCCTCTGTGGCAGAGAATTCCAGAGATTCACCACCCTCTGTGTGAAAAAGTTACCCCTCAGATTCTTCTTAAATTTTTTCCCCTTCACCTTGAACCCGTGTCCTCTGGTCCTCGATTCCCCGACTCTGGGCAAGAGACTCTGTGCGTCTGTCTACCCGATCTATTCCTCTCATGATTTTGTACACCTCTATAAGAAACATAGACATTAGGTGCAGGAGTAGGCCATTCGGCCCTTCGAGCCTGCCACCGCCATTCAATATGATCATGGCTGATCATCCAACTCAGTATCCCGTACCTGCCTTCTCTCCATACCCCCTGATCCCCTTAGCCACAAGGGCCACATCTAACTCCCTCTTAAATATAGCCAATGAACTGTGGCCTCAACTACCCTCTGTGGCAGAGAGTTCCAGAGATTCACCACCCTCTGTGTGAAAAGGTTACCCCTCAGATTCTTATTAAATCTTTCCCCCTTCACCTTGAACCCGTGTCCCTCTGGTCCTCGATTCCCCTACTCTGGGCAAGAGACTCTGCCCGATCTATTCCTCTCATGATTTTGTACACCTCTATAAGATCGCCCCTCATCCTCCTGCGCTCCAGGGAATAGAGACCCAGCCCTTTGCCCCAACCTCTCCCTGTAGCTCAGGGCCCCTCGAATCCCGGCAACATCCTCGTAAATCTTCTCTGCGCCCCCTTCCAGCACGGCGGCATCTTTCCCGTGACGGGGCGGGCGAAAGTGGACGCGATATTCCACACGTGGCCTCGCCAACGTCTTGTGACCGACCCGCTCAGTACTCGGACTGACGGAGGCCGGTGTGCTCCAAGCTCCCCAAAAAACGACGCTCCCCTCTTTCACACACTCACTTGTTCTCCCGTGTCTCGTGTTCCCGACGTTCGATTAGATTCACCACGGTCTGAAACAAAATGCCGGGCGTAAGTCCAGAGATAAGAGCGAATGGTATGTTAGCATTCATCGCAAAAGGATTTGAGTATAGGAGCAGGGAGGTTCTACTGCAGTTGTACAGGGTCTTGGTGAGACCACACCTGGAGTATTGCGTACAGTTTTGGTCTCCTAATCTGAGGAGAGACATTCTTGCCATAGAGGGAGCGCAGAGAAGGTTCACCAGACTGATTCCTGGGATGTCAGGACTTTCAGGTGAGTAGTTGAGGCCAGTTCATTGGCTATATTTAAGAGGGAGTTAGATGTGGCCCTTCTGGCTAAGGGGATCAGGGGGTATGGAGAGAAGGCAGGTACGGGATACTGAGTTGGATGATCAGCCATGGTCATATTGAATGGCGGTGCAGGCTCGAAGGGCCGAATGGCCTACTCCTGCACCTAATTTCTATGTTTCATATGAAGAAAGATTGGATAGACTCGGATGGTACTCACTAGAATTCAGAAGATTGAGGGGGGATCTTATAGAAACTTACAAAATTCTTAAGGGGTTGGACAGGGCTAGATGCAGGAAGATTGTTCCCGATGTTGGGGAAGTCCAGAACAAGGGGTCACAGTTTAAGGATAAGGGGGAAATCCTTTAGGACCGAGATGAGAAAAACATTTTTCACACAGAGAGCGGTGAATCTGTGGAATTCTCTGCCACAGAAGGTAGTTGAGGCCACACAGTTCATTGGCTATATTTAAGAGGGAGTTAGATGTGGCTAGGGGGATCAGGGGGTATGGAGAGGAGGCAGGTACAGGATACCGAGTTGGATGATCAGCCATGATCATATTGAATGGCGGTGTAGGCTCGAAGGGCCGAATGGCCTCTACTCCTGCACCTATTGTCTATGTTAAGAGCAGCTCAAGATGTTATCAGGCAACTGAACCATCCCACCACAACCAGAGAGTGGTTCTGAAACATACAAAAAAGGTGCAGGAGGAGGCCCTTCGGCCCTTCGAGCCAGCACCGCCATTCATTATGATCATGGCTGATCATCCAACTCAGTATCCCGTACCTGCCTTCTCTCCATACCCCCTGATCCCCTTAGCCACAAGGGCCCCATCTAACTCCCTCTTAAATATAGCCAATGAACTGGCCTCAACTACCCTCTGTGGCAGAGAGTTCCGAGATTCACCACTCTCTGTGTGTTTAAGAGCCCTATCTAGCTCTCTCTTGAAAGCATCCAGAGAACCGGCCTCCACCGCCCTCTGTGGCAGGGAATTCCACAGACTCACAACTCTCTGGGTGAAAACGTTTTTTCTCTCCTCAGTCTTAAATAGCATTACCCCTTATTCTTAAACTGTGTGTGTGTGTGGCCCCTGGTTCTGGTGAGCCCCAACATCGGGAACATGTTTCCTGCCTCTAGCGTGTCCAAACACCTTAACAATCCGGAGCGCCCGGAGAAAAACTCGCGGGCGAGGAAAAACGTGCAAACTCCGTACAGACAGCACCCGGAACCCGGGTGTCTGTCGCCGTGAGGCAGCGAGTCTACCCGCTGCGGACGCCTCGAGTGTGTGTTTCCGCTTTGGGTTGGTTGCACGCAACACAACAAGCTTTTCACGTACCTCGGTACCAGAAACGGGACAAATAAAACTAATACTGAAAACAGCGCTGATCAGACTGAGAGGGGGTGGTTTAGACACACGGACACCACGGGCCCGAACGGGGGGCCACATTGTCACGGGGGGGACGCCGAAGGGATAGCAAGGCCGCGCATTTTATTTTCTTTCCTTGTAGCAACGCTCTGCAGGTATCATGCGCGCGACGCTTGCCTGCAGGTTGACCGTGTACAGGTAGAAGGTTCTGGAAGAAGGCAGCTGTGGGGGTTCGGGGGGTATTGGGGGGGGATCTCCTGCCAAGGGGAGAGGGGGAGGAAAAGGGGTTTTTTTTCGGGTGGGATTAGGGAGGAGGAGTTGTTGGCTGGGGGACAGGAGGCTGGGGCAATAGCCAGCATCTGGATGGGAGTTAGATCAGGGGTTGGGGGGCTGTGGGGGGGGGGGGGGGGGGGAGGGGTTGTGGAGGGGACGGAGGGGAGAGGAGAGAGAGAGCACGGAGAGAGTGGAAGGATGGGGAAGGAGAGCGAGAGAGAGAGAGGGAAGGAGGAGAGAGAGAGGGAAGGAGAGAGAGGGAAGGAGAGAGGAAAGGAGAGAGAGGGAAAGGGAGGAGGGGGGAGAGGGACGAGGAGGGAAGGAAAGGAAAGATAGGGGAGAATGAGGGAGGAAAAAAGCGAGAGATAGGAAGGTAGAGAGAGAGGATGGGAAAGGGAGTAGAGAGGGAGGGAGAGAGACGAGGGAGGGCAGAAGGGGGCAAGGGGAGATAGAGGGATAAGAGAGGTATGGGGGAGGGGAAGGAGAAGGG
>NW_026576334.1:0-52500 GCF_028641065.1 Leucoraja erinaceus
CGAGATGGATACAAAAAGCTGCTGTAACTCAGTGGGTCGGGCAGCATCTCTGGAGTCTGAAGAAGGGCGTTGTCCTGAAATGTCACCCATTCCTTCTCGCCAGAGACGCCGCCCGACCCGCTGAGTTACTCTAGCTTTTTGTGTCTATCTTTGGTTTAGAAACATAGAAACATAGAAAATAGGTGCAGGAGTAGGCCATTCGGCTCTTCGAGCCTGCACCGCCATTCAATATGATCATGGCTGATCATCCAACTCAGTATCCCATCCCTGCCTTCTCTCCATACCCCCTGATCCCTTTAGCCATAAGGGCCACATCTAACTCCCTCTTAAATATAGCCAATGAACTGGCCTCAACTACCTTCTGTGGCAGTGAATTCCACAGATTCACCACTCTGTGTAAATAATGATTTTCTCATCTCGGTCCTAAAGGACTTCCCTCTTATCCTTAAACTGTGACCCCTAGTTCTAGACTTCCCCAACATCGGGAATAATCTTCCTGCATCTAGCCTGTCCAACCCCTTAAAATCTAGCCTGTCCAACCCCTTTAAAACACCATCTCCAGTTCCTTCCCACACACACGTTTCAAGCAAATCGATTGCTGCCATCAAACAGACAGAATCAGGTCAATGATTATAACCATATAACATATAACCATATAACAATTACAGCACGGAAACAGGCCATCTCGGCCCTACAAGTCCGTGCCGAACAATTTTTTTTTCCCCTTAGTCCCACCTGCCTGCACTCATACCATAACCCTCCATTCCCTTCTCATCCATATGCCTATCCAATTTATTTTTAAATGATACCAACGAACCTGCCTCCACCACTTCCACTGGAAGCTCATTCCATCGAATTGTTCAATATCTCCCCCATCTCTTTTGGCTCTGCAGATAGCTGTCCACTCTGTCTCTCCAATGGACCAATGTTAACCCTCGTTATCCTTTTGCTATTAATATAGCTGTAGAAACCCTTTGGATTTACTTTCACCTTACTTGCCAAAGCAACCTCATATCAAGCTGCCTATAATTATTGTAGATCTCCCTCTTTTTCCAAACAAGATGTCCAATTTCCCTTGAAAACCAGGGCTCTTTCCAATTTTTACTGTTTCCTTTCAATCGAACAGGAACATAAAGATTCTGTACTTTTAAAATGTTCTCTTTAAATGTCCTCCATTTCTCTTCTACATCTTATCCAGTTCACTCTTTTTTAAATCATCTCGCATCTCATCAAAGTTAGCCTTTCTCCAATCAAAAATCTCAACCCTAGGTCCAGTTCTGACCCTCTCCATAATTATATTGAAACTAATGGTATTGTGATCACTGGACCCGAAGTGCTCCCCAACACATACCTCCGCCACCTGTCCCATCTCATTTCCTAACAGGAGGTCCAGCACTGCCCCTCCTCCAGTAGGTACCTCTATGTATTGCTGCAAAAAACTATCCTGCACACATTCTACAAACTGCAAACCATCCAGCCCATTTACAGAATGTGTTTCCCAGTCTATGTGTGGAAAGTTGAAATCTCCCACAATCACTACCTTGTGCTTACTACTAATATCTGCTATCTCCTTACATATTTGCTATTCCAATTCTCGTTCCCCATTTGGCGGTCTATAATACACCCCTATAAGTGTTGCTACACCTTTCCCACTTCTCAGTTCCACCCAAATAGCCTCCCTAGATGAGCCCTCCAATCTATCCTGCCAAAGCACTGCTGTAATATCTTCCCTGACTAGCAATGCAACACCTCCACCTCTTGCCCCTCCAATTCTATCACACCTGAAGCAACGAAATCCTGGAATATTTAGTGTCCAATCACAGCCCTCCTGCAACCATGTTTCACTGATCGCCACAACATCATACTTCCAGGTGCACATTTAAGAAACCCCCCGTCTCTTATTCTCTGTTTATGGTCAAGAGATGGACAGACCCCTCCAAAGCTCAGAGCCATGGTGACACTGGTGCAAAGATTAGTCAACCTAGGCGACAGTATCAGAGGGCGGTTCTGTGGATGTATCTGGGGTAGAGTGTGGGCAGGCTATCTTGTAGTCCTTGGCTCGAAGGGCTGAATGGCCTACTCCTGCACCTATCTTTCTATGTCTTTCCTATGTTTCTAGTGGGTTTATCTGGGGTAGTACAAGTGGGTTGGCCTGTGGTGGGTTTACCTGGGGTACAATAAATGGGTTATCATTTTTTAAGTTTAGTTTAAAGACACAACACAGAAGCAGGCCCTTCTGTCCACGAGTCCGTACCGACCAACGAATCCCGCCCACTAACACTACCCTACACAGACCAGAGTCATAGAGTGATACAGTTTGGAAACAGGCCCTTCGGCCCAACTTGCCCACACCGACCAACAATGTCCCAGCTACACTAGTCCCACTTGCCTGTGATTAATCCATATTCCTCCAAACCTGTGCTATCCATGTACCTATCTAACTGTTTTTTAAATCGATGGGATAGTCTCAGCCTCAACTACCTCCTCTGGCAACTTGTTCCATACACCCACCACCTTTTTGTGTGAAAACATCACCTTTCGGATTCCTATTAAATCTTTTCCACTTCACCTTGAACATTGGTCCTCTGGTCCTCGATCCCCCTACTCTGGGTAAGAAACCGTGCATCTACCCGATCTATTCCTCTTATGATTTTGTATGCCTCTATAAGATCTCCCCTCATCCTCCTGCGCTCCATGGAATAGAGACCCAGCCTACTCAACCTCTCCCCATAGCTCACACCCTCTAGTCCTGGCAACATTCTCGTAAATCTTCTCTGAACCCTTTCAAGCTTGACAATATTTTTCCTATAATATGGTGCCCCGAACTGAACACAATATTCTAAATGCGGTCTCACCAACGTCTTATACAACTGAAATATGACCTACCAGTTTCCACAATCAAAACTCTGACTGATGAAGGCCAATGTGCCAAATCCTTTTTGACCACCTTATCTACCTGCGACTCGACCTTCAAGGAACCATGCACTTGCACTCCTAGATCCCTCTGCTCTACAACACTACCCAGAGGCCTACCATTTACTGAGTAGGTCCTGCCCTTGTTCAATGTCCCAAAATGCAACATCTCACACATCTCTGTATTAAATTCCATCAATCATTCCTCAGCCCACCTGGCCAATCATATAACCATATAACCATATAATCGATCGATCCAGATCCTGCTGCAATCTTTCACAACCATCTTCACTATCTGCAAAACCAGTCACTTTTGTATCATCAGCAAACTTGCTAATCTTGCCCTGTATGTTCTCATCCAAATCATTGATGTAGATGACAAACAGTAACGGGCCCAGCACCCCAACCCCGAGTCACACCACTAGTCACAGACCTCCAGTCCGAGAAGCAACGTTCCACCATCACCCTCTGCTTCCTTCCATGGAACCAATTTGCTATCCATTCAGCTATCTCTACTTGGATCCTTGGAGATTAGTGGGCACAATTAGGGCACATGGTATTGGGGGTAGAGTGCTGACATGGATAGAGAAGTGGTTGGCAGACAGGAAACAAAGAGTAGGGATTAACGGGTCCCTTTTAGAATGGCAGGCAGTGACTAGTGGGATACCGCAAGGCTCGGTGCTGGGACCGCAGCTGTTTACAATATACATCATTGATTGGATGCAGGGATTCAAAGTAACATTAGCAAATTTGCAGATGACACAAAGCTGGGTGGCAGTGTGAACTGTGAGGAGGATGCTATGATAATGCAGGGTGAACTGGACAGGTTGGGGGAGTGGGCAGATGCATGGCAGATGAAGTTTAATGTAGATAAATGTGAGGTTATCCACTTTGGTAGCAAAAAACAGGAAGGCAGATTACTATCTAAATGGCATCAAGGGAAAAGGGGAAGTACAACAGGATCTGGGGGTCCTTGTTCATCAGTCTATGAAAGTAAGCAAGCAGGTACAGCAGGCAGTGAAGAGAGCTAATGGCAGGTTGGCCTTTATAACAAGAGGAGTTGAGTATAGGAGCAAAGAGTTCCTAGTGAGATAACACCTGGAGTATCGTGTGCAGTTTTGGTCCCCTAATTTGAGGAAGGACATTCTTGCTGTTGAGGGAGTACAGTGTAGGTTCACCCGGTTAATTCCTGGGATGGTGGGACTGTCATATGCTGAAAGAATGTAACGGCTGAGATTCTAAACTCTGGAGTTTAGGATGAGAGGGTATCTCATTGAAACATATAGGACTGTTAAGGGTTTGGACACGCTAGAGGCAGGAAACAAGTTCCCGATGTTGGGGGAGTCCAGAACCAGGTGCCACAGTTTAAGAATAAGGAGTAAGCCATTTAGAACGAGGACGAGGAAACACTTTTTTCTCACAGAGCTGTGAGTCTGTGGAATTCTCCGCGTCAGATGGCGGTGGAGGCCGGTTCTCTGGATACTTTCACGAGAGAGCTAGAGAGGGCTCTTAAAAATAGTGGAGTTAGGGGATATGGGACTAGGGGAGAATACGTGTTCGGCACGGACTAGAAGGGTCGAGATGGCCTGTTTCCGTGCTGTAATTGTTATATGGTTATTATATGATAGCAGCCCCCTCTGTCCCAGTCAATCTTTTCCCATAACGAACATGAGAAAGATAGTCACAAAAAGCTGGAGTAACTCAGCAGGACAGGCAGCATCCCTGGAGAAAAGGAATAGGTGACCATATAACCATATAACAATTACAGCACGGAAACAGGCCATCTCGACCCTTCTAGTCCGTGCCGAACATGTATTCTCCCCTAGTCCCATATACCTGCGCTCAGACCATAACCCTCCATTCCTCTCCCGTCCATATAACTATCCAATTTATTTTTAAATGATAAAAACGAACCTGTCTCCACCACCTTCACTGGAAGCTCATTCCACACAGCCACCACTGTCTGAGTAAAGAAGTTCCCCCTCATGTTACCCCTAAACTTCAGTCCCTTAATTCTCAAGTCATGTCCCCTTGTTTGAATCTTCCCTACTCTCAGTGGGAAAAGCTTATCCACGTCAACTCTGTCTATCCCTCTCATCATTTTAAAGACCCTTATCCTTCCCCCCTTAACCTTCTGCGCTCCAAAGAATAAAGCCCTAACTTGTTCAACCTTTCTCTGTAACTTAGTTGCTGAAACCCAGGCAACATTCTAGTAAATCTCCTCTGTACTCTCTCTATTTTGTTGACATCCTTCCTATAATTAGGCGACCAAAATTGTACACCATACTCCAGAATTGGCCTCACCAATGCCTTGTACAATTTTAACATTACATCCCAACTTCTATACTCAATGCTCTGATTTATAAAGGCCAGCACACAAAAAGCTTTCTTTACCACCCTATCTACATGAGATTCTACTTTCAGGGAACTGTGCACAGTTATTCCCAGATCCCTCTGTTCACCTGCATTCTTCAATTCCCTACCATTTACCATGTACGTCCTATTTTGATTTGTCCTGCCAAGATGTAGCACCTCACACTTATCAGCATTAAACTCCATCTGCCATCTTTCAGCCCACTCTTCCAACTGGCATAAATCTCTCTGTAGACTTTGAATATCTACTTCATTATCCACAACCCCACCTATCTTAGTATCATCTGCATACTTACTAATCCAATTTACCACACCATCATCCAGATCATTGATGTACATGACAAACAACAGTGGACCCAACACAGATCCCTGTGGCACCCCACTAGTCACTGGCCTCCAACCTGACAAACAACCATCCACCGTTACTCTCTGGCATCTCCCATTCAGCCACTGTTGAATCCATCATGCTACTCCACCATTAATACCCAACCATTGAACCTTCTTAACCAACCTTCCATGAGGAACCTTGTCAAAGGCCTTACTGAAGTCCATATATACAACATCCACTGCTTTACCCTCGTCAATTTCCCGAGTAACCTCTTCAAAAAATTCAAGAAGATTAGTCAAACATGACCTTCCAGGCACAAATCCATGTTGACTGTTCCTAATCAGACCTTGTTTATCCAGATGCTTATATATATATTATCTCTAAGTATCCTTTCCATTAATTTGCCCACCACTGACGTCAAACTAACAGGTCTATAATTGCTAGGTTTACTCTTAGACCCCTTTTTAAACAATGGAACAACATGCGCAGTACGCCAATCCTCCGGTACTATTCCTGTTTCTAATGACATTTGAAATATTTATGTCATAGCCCCTGCTATTTTTACACTAACTTCCCTCAATGTCCTAGGGAATATCCTGTCCGGACCTGGAGACTTTTCCACTTTTATATTTCTCAAAAGTGTCAGTACTTCCTCTTTGAATCTCATAGTTTCCATAGCTACTCTACTTGTTTCCCTTACCTCACATAATTCAATATCCTTCTCCTTGATGAATACCGAAGAAAATAAATTGTTCAATATCTCCCCCACCTCTTTTGGCTCTGCAGATAGCTGTCCACTCTGACTTTCTAATGGACCAATTTTATCCCTTGTTATCCTTTTGCTATTAATATAGCTGTAGAAACCCTTTGGATTTACTTTCACCTTACTGGCCAAAGCTACCTCATATCTTCTTTTAGCTTTTCTAATTTATTTCTTAAGATTCTTTTTACATTCTTTATACTCCTCAGGCACCTCATTTACTCCATGCTGCCTATAATTATTGTAGATCTCTCTCCCGAACCAAGTATCCAATTTCCCTTGAAAACCATGGCTCTTTCCAATTTTTACTATTTCCTTTCAACCGAACAGGGACATAAAGATTCTGTACTCTTAAAATGTCACCTTTAAATGTACTCCATTTCTCTTCCAGATCTTTCCCATAAAACAAACTGTCCCAATTTACTCCTTTTAAATCCTTTCGCATCTCCTCAAAGTTAGCCTTTCTCCAATCAAAAATCTCAACCCTAGGTCCAGTTCTGACCCTCTCCATAATTATATTGAAACTAATGGTTTTGTGATCACTGGTCCCGAACTGTTAACCATATAACCATATAACAATTTACAGCACGGAAACAGGCCATCTCGACCCTTCTAGTCCGTGCCGAACACATATTCTCCCCTAGTCCCATATACCTGCGCTCAGACCATAACCTTCCATTCCCTTCCCGTCCATATAACTATCCAATTTATTTTTAAATGTTCCCGAACGCATACCTCTGCCACCTGACCCGTCTCATTTCCTAACAGGAGGTCCAGCACCGCCCCTTCTCTGGTAGGTACTTCTATGTATTGCTGCAAAAAACTATCCTGCACACATTTTACAAACTCCAACCCATCCAGCCCATTTACAGAATGTGTTTCCCAGTCTACGTGTGGAAAATTGAAATCTCCCACAATCACTACCTTGTGCTTACTACTAATATCTGCAATCTCCTTACATATTTGCTCTTCCAATTCTCGCTCCCCATTTGGCGGTCTATAATACACCTCTATAAGTGTTGCTACCCCTTTCCCATTTCTCAGTTCCACCCAAATAGCCTCCCTAGACGAGCCCTCTAATCTATCCTGCCAAAGCACTGCTGTAATATCTTCCCTGATAAGCAATGCAACACCTCCACCTCTTGCCCCTCCAATTCTATCACACCTGAAGCAACGAAATCCTGGAATATTTAGTTTCCAATCACAGCCCTCCTGCAACCATGTTTCACTGATCGCCACAACATCATACTTCCAGGTGTCAATCCACGTTTCGGGTCGAGACCCTTCTTTATATTGAGAATCAGGGGAAAGTGAAACAAGTGATATAGACGGTGATGTAGAGAGATATGGGACAAATGAATGAAAGATATGCAAAAAAGTTACGATGATGAAGGAAAGGGTCCATTGTTGGTTGGCTGTGGGCTCGGTGTTAACGAATGATACACACAATGAAACTCACCAGGACGACAGTGAAACTAGTACAACGACTAAGGAGGGGGATGGACGGAGAGAGAGGGTTACTTGAAGTTAGAGAAATCTAGATTTATTGAACATGGGCATCTGCTCATCACCACAATGCTGTGTGCGAGCTTGGCCACGAGCCACCACCTCACACTACATTTCAAAAGCATCCTCGGTGCCACACAGCTGGGGAAATCTAAAGGAGATCCTATTCTTTCATCGCCCCAGTGACCCTGGAACACAAACCCTTAGGTGTTACAACATGACTTCAGTCGGGATCGAGTAACCGAGCATTGACTGTCAGTCGTCTCTTGACTCTATGGTCCTCTGGGCAACTCACCACTCATCTCAGTGAGTGACCCAGTCAGGCTGAGGGAACACACTGGAGTACCAAGCTGGAAGGCGGCTTCCTCCCGCACTGACTGTGGTCCTAGGCTGCACCAACAACACAGCACTGGGGACCAGGCCTTGTGCAAACCCTGGGAGTTTAAGGAGAGAGCAGCGGGCTGTACCTCCCCACTGGGTCCAGTATCAGCAGGGCACTGGTTGACTGGAGCAGAGTTTTGGGGCCATGGACCACAGAAGAGGGAAGATTAGTAATGCAGGTACCTGGAGACAGCAGCGAGATCCAGCCCCACAGCTTGGCAAAGGGAGAGAACAATTCAAGGTAAGCCAAACCTGGGGGGTGGGAAAGAAGAGTAAGATGTCAACAACGCAAATTTCTCTCTCAAGGTTTACAATGTTCAAAGGGCCATGTGGCCCAATGTTTGTGCTGCTGTTCACAAAAGCACCATGCAACTGATTGGCCCACGGCTCAATTGTTAGTGTGTGGGGATCGCTGATTGGTGCCGACTCGGTGGGCCGAAGGGCCTGTTTCCACGCTGTATCTCCAAACTAAACTAAAGGAAGGATAGCAAAAGCCATAAAATAGCCACAAAGTTCTGGAGTAAGTCAGCGGGTCAGGCAGCATTTCTGTCTGAAAATGGATGGGTGACATTTGGGGTCGAGACCCTTCTTCAGACTTCAAGCCGAAGAATTGATTTAGACAGTCTAGAATTACAGTAAAGAGTAATTTGGAAAAGTTAGGAGTCCTCTCAAAACAGGGAAGGTAAAAGAGATGACCTATCAAACGTTAAAGATTGTAGCAGGGTTCTACACGAGAAAGGTTTTGCTATTGAGGGATCAATAAACAAAGGTCACAGATTCAATACTGACAGGATGCAGAATATTCTCTCCAAAACGCTGCAGGAAGTGGATACATTAATGATTTAAAGTGGATGGATACACAGGGTGTTGCTGCTGATACAAGCTGGAGATTGCAACGGAACGATGCTCTTTAGCAGAAGCTGCATCACTTTCCACACCTTGGTGAACAGGCGCTATGCAGGGGGAGTTTGTGTCGTCAAATGGCAGCACCCTATTTTATGTGTTTGTTTTTTTGTGTGTACATATGTGTGTGTGGATGATGAGTGTGTGAATGAATGGTGATTAGCTGCCCCAAATAACAGCTCAGTCCCCCTGATGTAACCCAGCATTTGGGAAATCTACAATCCTGTACAACACGTTCAGCTCCTGCCCAGTGTCAGTCCACAGCCCACTCACCCACCCACAGCCCACCTCACTAACAGCCCCTCACCTGCCCCAGTAACGGACCCTCACACCCCATCCACTCCATTTACCCGCCTCACCGTCAGTCCGCTTACATGTTCCTCACCCCCTTCCCAGTAACAGCACATAGACCAACCCCATGTCCCGACACCCACGTCTTGTAATAGCCCACTCAACCTCACCCTGCCCCAGCAATGGGGTGTTCACCCCCCCCCCCAACACCCCCCCCCCCCCCCCCCCCCCCCCCCCCCCCCCCCCCCCCCCCCCCCCCCCCCCCCCCCCCCCCACCCCCCCCCCCCCCCCCCCCCCCCCCCCACCCCACCCCCCCCCCCCCACACCCCACCCACCCCCACCCCCCCCCCCCCCCACCCCCCCCCCCCCCCCCCCCCCCCCCCCCTCCCCCCCCCCCTCCCCCCCCCCCCCCACCCCCCACTGTCCCCACATCCCCAATGACCCCACCCCCCAACCCCTTCACCCCCCCCCACACTTGTCCCCCCCACCCTTCCCACCACCCTGGTTACATCCCCCACACCCACCCCCACCACCCCACCTTGTCCCCCACCTTGTAACTGCCCCCATCTATCTGCCCACCCCAGTAACATCTCCCACCCACCCTGTCCCCCCCCTAGTAACATCTCCCCACCCTGTCCCCACCCTGTCATCCCCCCACCCTGTCCCCCACCCCAGTAACATCTCCCACCCACCCTGTCCCCCCCCAGTAACATCTCCCACCCACCCTGTCCCCACCCTAGTAACATCTCCCTGTCCCCCCCCCGTCCCCACCCCACCCTGTCCACCTAGTAACATCTCCCACCTGTGTCCCCACCCCAGTAACATCCCCACCCACCCTGTCCCCACCCTAGTAACCCACCTCCCACCCACTCATCCACCCACCACAGTAGGTGCCCGCTCAGCTGCCCCACTTCAATATGAATTCCCTAAAGCCTCTGTTCCAGACCCAGCCAGTGTGTCCTCTGTGCCGATAGTGCAACGTGCCGCATGTTAGCTGTTCAGGATGAGGGACGTGGGGGGTGGAGATGATGAACGTTTCACTTACCCTGCAGCTCATCCTGGAAGGAGTAGCCAGATGTGGACGACAAGTAGATGTTGGAAGAAGTGGAAGACGCAGTCAGTCTCCCCATCCTGCCGTATGCTCTGTTGAATTTCTCTTCGTAGCTGTCCTCAAAGCTGGACGGCCCTGTGACTGCTGGATGCCAGATACAGGTTACCGAGGCAAGTAATCACAGGAAAATATTACAGCACCTCATATTTCGCTTGGACATCTTACAACCCAACCATATGATGTTGACCTCTCTAACTTCAAGTAACCCTTGTTTTCCCTCCCTCTCCATCCCTCCACCATCCTAGCTCTCCGGCCAGTTTAACTGTCCTCCTGATTATATTTTATCTTTGTATGCTTCGTTGTCAGCTTCTCCTAGCTAACAATGATCTATTCTACATTTTCCTTCATCTTTGCCCCCTTTGATCTCTCGTTTTCACACCTTACTCTTCCAGATCACCCTCTACCCTGACTAAGTCTGAAGAAGGGTCTCGATCGAAACTTCACCCATTCTTTCTCTCCAGAAAAGCTTTTAACGGCACTGAGCCTGTACTCGCTAGAGTTTAGAAGAATGAATGGGACCTCATTGAAACTTACCGAAAAGTGAAAGGTTTGGATAGAGTGGATGTGGAGAGGATGGTTCCACTTGTGGGAGAGTCGAGGACTAGAGTGCATAGCCTCAAAATTAAACAACGTTCCTTTAGGAAGGAGATAAGGAGGAATGTCTTTAGTCAGAGGTTGGTGAATCTGTGGCATTCTTTGCTACAGAAGGCTGTGGAGGCCTAGTCAGTGAATATTGTTAATGCAAGATAGATAGATTTGTGATTCGTACGGGTGTCAGGGGTTATGGGGAGAAGGCAGGAGAATGGGGTTAGAAGGAAGTGATAGATCAGCCATGATTGAATGGTGAAGTAGACTCGATGGGACGCTTGGACTAATTCTGCTCCAATCACTTATGACCTCATGCTGCCTGTCCCGCTGAGTTACTCCAGCATTTTGTGTCTATCTTTAGTGTAAACCAGCATCTGCAGTTCCTTCCTATAAAGGAAGGTACAATCCCTGGCCTCTCAGTAACTGCAGCTAGGTGCCGGTCACCTCCCACCACCAGGGGGCATCAGACCCCGACTCAGCGCTCCCCACAGTAACTGAACCGTGTGTGTTACCACACACAGGCCCCACAGCAGAGCAGCAGAGCGCCCCTCTCCTGTCCGCCCGCCCGCCCGCCTCCCAACACCCGACAGGATTGGCAAAGTCTCACAGCAGCTGTGCGATGATCGCTGGTCAGTGCCGACTAGTTGGGCCAAAGGGCTCGTTTCCAACTCAAACTGAGATAGTGCAGCACGAGTCTCCGACGTGCACCAGTGATCGTGGTACTTTAAACCAAGGAGAAGCCCTGAACCAGTCTGTTGGAGGGAAAGGTTAAGGCTTTAAGAACACTGACGTCAAAAGGTCATAAGTGATAGGAGGAGAACTAGGCCATTCGGCCCACCAAGTTTACTCTGACATTCCATCATGACAGAACTACCTCTCCCTCCTGACCCCATTCTCCTGCTTTCTCCCCGTAACCCCTGTACTCATGAAGAATCTGTCTATCTCTGCCTTAAAAATATTCACTGACTTGGCCTCCACAGCCTTCAGTGGCAATGAATTTCACTGATTCATCAGCCTCTGACTAAAGAAATGTGCCGGTGCCCTGCTTCCACCCCCCGCGCTGCCCTCCCTGGACATGTACCGATGGGCTCCTGCCAGCCGCTGCTGCTGCTGAGGTGCAGAGAGCGATGAGAGTGCTGAGAGCACTTGGAGGCGTTGCTGACGTTGCTGACGTTGCTGATGTTGCTGATGTAGCTACTCAGACTGTTGACTGAACTGTTGGACGGTGAACGTTTGACACCAGGCACAGGTCCCGGCCCCTTGCTGTTTGACCTTTTCTTGTGCAACCTGAAACGATAAAGGGCAACGATTTAGGACGGAGGCAGAAAGAGAAAGAGAAGCAAAAAAGTAACGATGATAAAGGAAACTGGCCATTGTTAGCCGTTTGCGAAGTGAGAATGAGAAGCTGGTGCGACTTGGGTGGGGGAGGGATGGAGAGAGTCGCTTGTCAGAGCTGGGAAGGGGCGGGGAGGGAAGAAGGTTGTTTTACACTGGGAAGGAATTTCATGATTCTCTCTCTCTCTATCTCCCTCCTCAAGGAACTGCAGATGCTGGTTTATAAAAAAAAGTCACAAAGTGCTGGAGTAACTTAGCGGGTCAGGCAGCCCCTGTTCACGTTCCCTCCAACATCCCTCATGAGCCCATCAAACGAATGGCTTGATCAACAACTTATTGGCACGGCAACCCTGCCCTTGGCCTATGGAAGTTATACCCTACATCCGATCATCCTCCACCTGAGATTCCAAGCAGGAAAGAAGAGGCTGTTGGAACTTTCCTTGAGTTTTTGTCTAGAACTTTTTCCTGTAAGGAAAGGTTCAGTTGGGGTTGGGAGTTGGGAGGCGGTGCTGGGGGAGTTGGAATTGTGATACACAGCTCCCTGAGTGAGGTACGAGGGTGGAGGCTGCATCTTTACTGTTAGAAAGGAGCATAGCTTAGAGAGGAAAGAACGAGAGGGAGAGGGGGGGAACGAGACAAGAGAGAGTTAGAGAGACACACCTGACGGGAGTCTCCATGTAAGAGGGAGCGCCGGATTTGCTGGAGCCGCCGCTGCTGCTGGAGGTGTCGTCGTTGTGCCGGTAGTAGTCGTTGGTGGCCAGACAGGGACTGCGGTGGGACATCCTCACCGTAGCACCACCACCCCGAGTCTCAGCCCAAGCACGGCACTGCCAGTCTTCCGCACTGACTGTGAACAATGAGAAACACAGTATGAGGGGCAGCCCTGCACTGGGCACTGGCACCCTGCCCACTGGCCCAGAGAGGGAGGGGGTGGGGGACACATTGCTATCATCCTACACACCAACCCTGCACATGGCAGGGCACATGGTATTGGGGGTTAGAGTGCTGACATGGAGTATGTATGTAGGTAGAGCAGACAGTGATGAAAGCAAATGGCATGCTGGCCTTCATATCAAGAGGAGTTGAGTTTTGGAGCAAATAGGTCCTTCTGCAGTTCTATATGGCCCTAGTGAGCCATACCTCGAGTATTGTGTGCAGTTTTGATCTCTAAATTTGAGGAAGGACATTCTTGCTATTGAGGGAGTGCAACGTAGGTTCACAAGGTTAATTCCCGGGATGGCGGGACTGTCATATGCTGAGAGAATGGAGCGGCTGGGCTTGTAATCTCTGGAATTTAGAAGTATGAGAGGGGATCTTATTGAAACATATAAGATTATTAAGGGTTTGGATACACTAGAGGCAGGAAACATGTTCCCGATGTTCAGAAGAACCAGGGCCCACAGTTTAAGAATAAGGGGTAAGCCATTTAGAACGGAGATGAGGAAACACTTTTTCACATAGTGCTGTGAGTCTGTGGAATTCTCTGTCTCACAGGGCGGCGGAGGCCGGTTCACTGGATACTTTCAAGAGAGAGCTAGATAGGGCTCTTGAAGATAGAGGAGTTAGGGAATATGGGGAGAAGGCAGAACTGGGTACTGATTGTGGATGATCAGACACGATCACATTGAATGGCGGTGCTGGCTTGAAGGGCCGAATGGCCTACTCCTGCACCTATTGTCGGGGAATCTACAACTAGGGCACAGAGGCGTGGGTGACAGTGATTTTTCGGGCAACCTGAGGGGCAACCTTTCCAACAGAGAGTGGAGGGGACATGGAACGAACTGCCAGAGGAAGTGATTTACAGTGTTTAAAAGATGTTTGGTGAGGGATACGGATTGGAAAGGTTTAGAGGGATATGGGCCAAACACAGGCAAATGGGAACAGACTGGGAAGGCTCCTTTGTCAGCATGGACGAGGAGTAGGGCTGAAGGGCCTGTTTCTCTGTTTTATGTCTCTTTCAATGGAGGGTCGGTGACCTGACCCATTAATGGGGTCAGACCTGCAAAGCCGACAACGCGTCTCCCGTTTTCATTTCGGACTTCCAGCATCTGCGCGTTTTTGTTTTTCAACCGGCTGGTGCCAGCCAGCACCAGCTGCAGGGCAAACACTGCTTCCACTCAACATGCGAGGCCTGTACCCAAACAGCAGATAACATCTCAGACAACACAAGCCACAGGCCACGTGACAACTGGCAAAGCTTCCCACAACACTGCACCTCAGTTTAGCTCAGTTTATTTCAGAGATACAGAGCGGAAACTAGACCCTTCCGCTCACCAAGTCCATGCCGACCAGCGATCCCCGCACATTAACACTACCCCACACAGGCTAGGGTCAATTTACATGTATACCAGGCCAATTAACCTACAAACCTGTACGTCTTTGGTGTGTGGGAGGAAACCAAAGATCTCGGAGAAAACCCACGCGGTCTCGAGGAGAACATACAAACTCTGTAAATACAGCACCTGTAGTCGGGATCGAAGCCTGGTCTCTGACGCTGCAAGTGCTGTAAGGCAGCAACTCTACACTGTGCCACCCTTTTAAACCTGCAGCATCAACACAGTGACCTTGTCGTCCATACTCACGACTTCTCCTCACTCACTATCCTTTGTGATTTTACACGTCTCCCCCAACCCCTCCTACTCACCCCCACCGGCCTGCCCAAATGGCTTGTGTAGGAAGGAACTGCAAATGTTGCTTTACACCAAAGATGGACACAAAATGCTGGAGAAACTCAGCGGGACAGGCATCATCGCTGGAGCGAAGGAATGGGTGATGTTTCCTGTCGAGATCCTTCTCCAGACTGATGTTGGGGAGACAATACAGGGACCAGACAATCCAACTGGAACCAAGTGGAGCTTTACAGCGCCCACCTGACTGTGAGCCCATAAACAAGGCTTCCTCAACAGTCCAAAGGGCGTCCCATTTACACAAATTTTTTGGCGACTGCCGGCACCCGTAATAGTCGCAGCAGGTCGCCAAAAATGTTCAACACGTTGAAGATCCAGCGGGGACCAGGAAAAGGTACGACTCTTTGGATGACTATTCACGACCATACAGGTGTCACGTGTCGACAGGTCTGGAGCCATGGGAGGGAGAGGCTGAGGCTGCGGTCTGGGGGAGGGAGAGGATGAGGCTGCGGCCTAGTCCTTGCCCCAGGTCCCGCTCCTCTCTCTCCCCGCGGGCCCGGAGCAGCAGCCCCCGGACCCTACACCGGCTCAAACCCCAGCCCAGGGCTCGGAGCCGCGCTCAGGGCCCAGTCCGCGGCCAAAGCCCGGACCCAGCTACAGCCCCGAGGCTCGGCCCACACCAGGCATCATCACCTTCCCTCTTCTTTCCCTTCTCCTCATCCCTCAATCACCTCTCACTCCCTCAGTCACTCCCTTCCTCCCTCCATAACCCCTCTCCCTGCTTGCTTCCCCCACTCCTCACCTCTACCCTAGTCGTGGGTTGGAGTTTAAGGGGAGGCAGTCAAGGGGGTGAGGTTGGGAGCCGTCCCCGTCCGCAGGGCCCCCGGCACCGGGAGGAGCGGTCACCTGTGTGGGGCCAGGGACCGACACGACAGACAGACAGACAGACAGACAGACAGACAGACAGACAGACAGACAGACAGACAGACAGACAGACAGACTCACCGAGTGATGGTCCCTGCGGGGTCCGAGCAGCAGAAGCTTCGCCGCGGCGCCAGGAACAAGGAGCGGGAGCGTGGCCACTTCACCCACTCCCCTTCTGGTCACCGCTTGACCCCGCTGCACCTATAGTATAGTATAATAGATGATGGTAGATGGGGGTAGGGTATAGCTGAGCTGACACCAGACACAACCTCCTCCAACGCCGTCTGTCTGTGTCTGTGTCCATGTCCCGCCCCCCGGTGCCGCTGCTCATTGTCTGCATCGTTCAAAATGCTACATTCTAGAGTGTTAGTTTGTGTCGCGGTTCCAACCCCCCGGGGGTGGGGACAGGAACCGTGACAACTGGGGCACCACCACCATGTTCCAACCTGCACCACCCTCACCTCCCCTCCCTGATCCCCACCTCCACACAATATCCTCACTCTGACTATAAAAGATGAAATAGCTTTTGGATAGCAGTAGCCGGATCGGTTTGAGTTCTTTGAGGGTGTAACTAGGAAAATGGACAAGGGAGAGCCAGTGGGTGTAGTGTACCTGGACTTTCAGAAAGCAGTAAATAAGGTCCCACATAGGAGATTAGTGGGTAAAATAGTAAGATTAAACGAGAACTTACCAGTTTGAAGTTTGATCTGTATTTTATGAGGAGTTACGATGAGGGTTTACGTGAAGAAGCCCGTCCCAGGACGCGTTGCGGCATACTTCAAAGCAGCGGTGTGGAATCACAGATAGACACAAGTATTTGAAGTAACATAGTAAAGAACAAAGAGACATCAATTATCAGTTTGATCCATGTAATGAGGGTGGGAGCGGAGGGCACGTAAACCCTCATCGTAACTCCTCATAAAATACAGATCAAACTTCAAACTGGTAAGTTCTCGTTTAATCTTACTATTTTACTTCGGAGTCACGTGAGTGATTCCGTGAAGATTTCAAAGCTCTGTGATTGCAAACCGTGTAACAGTTATACTACACTCACTGCCGAAGTCTTTGAGGGAGGAAGTGTGTATCGTAACCAACCAATGATTCTGTTATAGAAACCCCAATGGTATTTTACAATAGACACTGAAGAAATTTAAATGCTCCCTTTGGCTAATTTGAATATTTGCAGATTGGAATCTTTCCTGCAAATGAAAAAACAGGTTTTGTCAACAGTTTATAATAAATTATTTCTCTGAACGTTTTACCCCCACTATTCTGCTGGAGCCAGGATGTGGTTTATAGGTACGTCCATTCTTTTGCCGTTGACGTGGAAGCTTCTCCTGTGGGATGACAACTTTGACATGTTAGTTTTATCCCAGGAGCTTTAACCTGCTTTAGCCATTTCAAAAAGGCTTGTTACCCGACCACAAGGTTTTTTGTGACCAACCCACAAGGCTTTTCATCTCCCTCGCATAATTAGGTTGTGTCTATGTAAGGTAAAAAAGGGTCTTGGTACATTACCGTGTTTTCTGGCGGGTAAGCCCGGATTTTATGACTGGATAAGGTATTCCTGGTCTGGTTTGACCATTCCCTGGACAAATGATAGAGATCTGGTCTGAAGCTGTGAGCATGGTGTCCAGTTGAAATAGGAGTAGTGACTGGACCCTCTGTGCTGCTCAGTGTGCCTTCAACATATGTTTTTAGTGCATAGAAGGTTCAGGTTTAGGGGTCTGGCTGGTGAGTATCCCCTGAAGTATGGTTAACCATTGTGACATCCCAACATATGGGTGTACTTGGTCTAGGGCTTTAGAGTTTAATACCTTTCAAATTTACCCCCAGCCAGTAACCCATACCTGTTGTCCTGTAGCTGTTTTGAAAAGAACAGTCAGGGCAATTCTAGCTGTGTTGATGGTACTGTAGCCGAATCCTTCATCGTGATGACGGTTCTCCAGGAATTCCAGTTTGTAGTACCTGTATCGGATGAGTAGGTTTTCCCTGTATCCTTGCAGCACTTCTGTTGATGCTGGACAAGTGTTGTAGTCCAGTGAATGTTCAAAAGGATGCTGACATGGTGTTGATTGTTCAGTATAACAATCCCAGTCCCAGAGGCTTGCGCAGAATCTGCAGCTCAGGAGCTTATTTTCTCATGGCACAGTTGATTTGTGCCCGGCTCCGATTGTTAATAATCCTGGGTACTGGAAAAAACTCCATGCAAGTTGATTGTTCAGTATAACAATCCCAGTCCCAGAGGCTTGCGCAGAATCTGCAGCTCAGGAGCTTATTTTCTCATGGCACAGTTGATTTGTGCCCGGCTCCGATTGTTAATAATCCTGGGTACTGGAAAAACTCCATGCAAGTTCCAACAATCATGTCATAGCGTAAGTTCTGAAACAGAATCCTTTTGTACTGTGCGTTGTTCTCGATTGGTGAGGCAGAAGGGAAAAAATACATAGAATTAATTTCACCAATGCAACATGAACGCATTTGTCTATCAATATTATAAATATATTGTTGAATGACAACATGACCTATAGGTCAGAAAAGTTAATATATATAGCTGACAAGCTTTCTGCTGGAACTATCTGTCCCAGAGAAATTTTTTTATATATATGAGGATTCCACTGCCCCAGGGTCTAGTTTCCCCCCGCGACATACATAGGACATCCCCGAACCCCTGGTGATATAGCATTGATGCAAATAATCGATATCAGATTCACATTCCATTTTAATTGTCATTGTCAGTGTGCAGTACAGAGACAATGAAATGCATCGTATAGCTTGATAGTTTTGTTAAACTTTATATGAAAACATCTACTTGATGTTGTCCTTAATTTTTTGTGACCTGGTGTCTGTCACTGTATTTTGCTTACCAGGCAGGTAAGTTGTTGATAGTCCAATACCTCTATGGATATACCATTGCCAAATTGTTTTGACCAACTTGTCATATGATACCGACTTTATGCTGCCATATGGTTAATATAGGCCACCTCCATAGTGTAGTCTATTTATACCCATACATGCAAGTGCTTAAACTCATGAATTTCACCCGAGCATTTTTAGATACTTAATGCCCAGTGTAAGTGGTAACCCCACCACTGTCTTTCTGATATTATTTCAGTCGGTAACTTCATGAGATGCTCAATGACAACCTATATGTTGTTCTTGATACTAACATCTGAATCATGTAGACAGAAAATGGTATCATTTTCCCCCAATTACTCTGTTATTTGTCGAGTAGTTGGTAGTTTGACCATTAATTTGTCCCTTGTTTGTGCCAATTCAACTATGTTGTCTCTTGGCAACATTATAGTTACGTGGACTGAATTAATATGAAAGCCAAGATAGTCCAAGAAAGCGCTCTATATGCTGGTAGGAACCAGACCCACCTACCTCCATAGTTATTGGCGGGGTTGTGATTTTTTCTTTTTGAGTGTTCTTCCCTGTCGACGTGCTGGCGATGTTGGGGGGAGGCGCATTTTCCAGGGGGTCCGCTGCAGGCCCTGACCTAAAAAAGGTCTCTGGGGATAGTGCGGCCCACAGCTTTGACCAGTCGGATGTTCGGGCCGCCGACTGGTAGATACAGTGGTGTGCTGCCGCCTGGGTGGAATGAAGAGCTTTGGTATGTTCACTGCCGGTGGTGCCCTCATGAGGCTAAAGGTCTTGGACGCCTCCTCCATCTCTTTGAGCTGTTTGTTCAAGTCCTTCCCAAATAAGAATGAGTCGGTCTCTACTGATGGAGTTTTGCATAAACCTGCAAATTTAGGATTGAGGGCCGGCTTGATGTTGTCTCTTCTTAGGTTACCAACTCATATTGTGTCGTGCACATGAGTGCCAGGACATCCTGTTGGTGAGTGGTCATCTCTACGGTCTCGACTCCCCGCGCATAGGCTTTTATAGCTGCCGTGAGGAGGCGAAGTATGCGCTGTAGTGTGACCTCCTCTCTCCGAATCTGTCCCTGCAGAGGTTTGTTGGAGAGATGATTTATGCTGGCAGCCATCCTTGGCTCCAGCGGTGCTCCAACCCGTGGGGTAGCGACAAAGCGGCTTACAACCCCTAGCAGCTCTTCCTGCACACCCTGCTCTCTTTCGGCTCCTTCCGCCTGCCCCATACTCAGACCAGCCTGCCCCTGGTCACCAATGCTAACCTCCCATTCCTGGTCCGAGGTCGCAAAGGGAGGTGCCGGAATCAACACCATGGAGCAGCCTGTCCTGTCTGTCCGAGAGCGCTGCTGCTCTCGGTAGACCATCCCTTCCAATAGCTGCTGGATGCAGCTTAGGCGGCTGTCTCTCCCCCGCTTTGGGGTGGACATTTCCCCCCCCTCCGACGAGTCGGAGACGACCGGCCGTTTGGCTTCCTAGCCCCTTTCCCAGTCCGCCGTGTAGGCTCTGGCGAGACTGGCTTGGCTCGGTCTCGGGGATAGCGAAAACGCTCTGCGAGCGACGCTGCCGCCGGTTGCTGCCCCGCTGGTAGAGTTGGAGCGGGGCAGTACCTCTTTGCGAGTTTTGCGTTGTGTTCCTGAACTATGTAATAAAACCACAACTGCAAACTTACCTTTGGAATGCCCAAGAGCTGCTCCTGTAGTTCAGGCGGCAGTCTCTCCTCCTCCTGGGTGGAGAGACTTCCCAGTCCGATGTTGGCTCCACCGCCGGGTTTTCCACACATCCAGCCCGTTGCTCAGGCGCTAGCGGGCTGGCTAGGTCCCGGTGTCGGGTTTGTGGACCGCCCCCTAAGCGGTCCTACCACCTGTCGCTGCCCAAAGACGTCGTTTCGTCGGGCAGGTGCAGCATTTCCCTCCCAGCCCGCAGCTGATGCTGACGGGCTTGGTACAGAGTCGGGAGCGGGGCGCTGATTAGCGGTCCTCCCTCTCCCTCTCTCTCTCTCCTCGGGCTGCTGCACTCGGGCTGCAGCGCACTCCACGCCAGCACTGCTCCGTGGGTCCCCTTAACGGCTCCGCAAAAGTCGGAAGCCTCCTCCCGCCCGCCTGCCTGCCTCACCTGGACAGTCCTTGAGGGCGAGGGAGGACTGAGGGGAACCCCAGCGCAGTGCTAGCCCTGCGCCGATGTCGCCCCTGAGGACAGCTTACCGGCACCCGCACCATGGTTCGCCGGTGAGTCCTAGTTGCGTCTTCCTCCCCTCCCGACAACGGAAAAACTCCTCCCGGAGTCCAAGGGGCCGCTTGCATGCCCTGCAGGGAACAAACAGACGCAAAGGCTGTAAAGTAAAGGTAAGTACTTACCTAAACTTTAGCTTTTCTCGTTTCTGCGGGAGCCCTGTCTCCCGCGCTGCCGCTTGGCCTGCTGAAACGTAATGCCGCAACGCGTCCTGGGACGGGCTTCTTCACGGAATCACTCACGTGACTCCGAAGTAAAATTAGAGCACATGGTATTGAGGGCAGGGTACTGACATGGATAGAAAATTGGTTGGCAGACGGAAAGAGTAGGGCTAACAGGTCCCTTTCAGAATGGCAGGCAGTGACTAGTGGGATACCGCAAGGCTCGGTGCTGGGACCGCAGCTATTTACTATATGCATTAACGATTCAGACGAAGGGATTAAAAGTAACATTAGCAAATTTACAGATGACAGAAAGCTGGGTGGCAGAGTGAACTGTGAAGCGGATGCTATGAGAATGCAGGGTGACTTGGACAGGTTGGGTGAGTGGCAGATGCATGGCAGATGTCTGCCTTTTTGTCTGCCTTTGATTTTTCCAGCATCTGCAGTTCTTTCTTAAACAGGAGAAATTTATTTAGTCAGAGGTTAGGTAATCTGTGGAATTCTTTGCCACAGAAGGCTGTGGAGGAAAAGTCACTGGATATTTTTAGGCAGAAATAGATAGATTATTGATTAGTATGGGTGTCAGGTTAAGGGGAGAAGGCAGGAGAATGCAGTTAGGATGGAGAGAAAGATCAGTCATGATTGAATGAATGCCATTTTATTGTCACTATACACATGTACAATGAGATTAAAAGCAGCTCCTACTCAGTGCAGACATGTAATTAATCAAAAACAAAACAAAGGGGGGGGGATAAGTTGCACAGTTCTACGGCGCTATATACATATCTAATAAAAAGACAATGGATGAATAGAGTGAATAAATAGGATTCCTCTATACAGTTACAGTACAAATTACAGTAGGTGGATAGATGGAAGTCCGGGGGTTTGGCTGTGAAGTCAATACATGTGTGAGTTCAGGGAGGTTATGGCTTTTGGAAAGCAACTGTTCTTGAGTCTGTTTGTCCTTGTTCTGATGCACCTATAGCGCCTCCCTGAGGGCAGCAGGTCGAACAGGCCAAATGCAGGATGGGAGCTGTCCTTGATGATGTTCTTCGCCCTGCTGAGGCAGTGGGAGGTGTACATGTCCATCAGAGAGGGGAGAGGGCAGCCAATGATCTTCTGTGCTGCCCTAACTACCCTCTCCCTGTCTGCCATGGTGCAGCTGCCATACCATGCTGTAATGCAGTATGTCAGCAGGCTCTCGATGGACGAGCGGTAGAAGGTCAGCAGCAGGTTGGAGACCAGGTTGTGCTTCCTGAGGACCCTCAGGAAGTGCAGCCGCTGCTGAGTTTTCTTGATAACCGCTGTGATGTTGTCTGTCCAGGAGATGTCAGCGGAGATGAGGACGCCGAGAAACCGGAAGGTGTAGACCCTCTCCACACACTCGCCGTTGATGTATAGGGGGGCTAAGTCGGTGCTGTGCCTCCTGAAGTCGACATTGAATGGTGAAATAGAATCAATGGGCTGAATGGCATAATTCTGCTACTATTTCTTATGATCTTATGAACATAAATAGATGTTGTATTCTGAGAATCAAAGATCTATTATTTATAGTTTTCTTAAAAGGCTTCACAAACAAATAACCCTTTCCACAAGATATAAGCTATAGGTATGTTGGCATGCTCCTTGATGGGTGCTGCTCCTTCAATGCTATTTAGGTTACAGCACCTTGCTTGATTGACCCGCAGTGCATTAGGATAAGTCCTTGAATGACCTCCCTCAACCAGTCCCACAATATATCCATAGTGTCCCAAAGCAACTGCTGCATCTTTGACAGCACTCTCTGAACTTGCAAAAAGCCAGCCGATGCATGGACATGCAACCATCTGTGAGTTCCTCTCCAATTTGACTGCTGTTCTTTTTTTTCTTTTTTTTTAATTATTTTTATTAGAAGCAATTGTACAAGAATAAAACAATTGGCATATAAAATTATACGGTTAATGTACAGCTTCAATTTTAACTTTTTAACTTGAAAATAAGGGAAAAGAAAAGAGAAAGAACAAGAGAGAGAAAGTGAAAGGTGCAAAGATAGGACCCCTAGACTACCAAAGTAGTGTAGCCAAAGAGTGGATAACGATGTAAGATAGGAGAAGGGAAAAAAAAGAAAGGGAAATAAAAAGTGGAGATATACCTGCCTCTCGTCCCCCCCCCCCCCCCCCCTCACTCACCTCGCCCAACCCATAGTTTGGATTTAAATCCAAAGTTGTGTTGCGCCATATTATCCTTGTAAGAATTCGGTGAAGGGTGTCCATGTCTTGAATAATTGATCTGGTTTTTCTGCCAAGCCAAGTCTAATGGGGTTGGACAGGCTAGATGCAGGAAGATTGTTCCCGATGTTAGGGAAGTCCAGGACAAGGGGTCACAGCTTAAGGATAAGGGGGAAATCCTTTAAAACCGAGATGAGAAGAACTTTTCTCACACAGAGAGTGGTGAATCTCTGGAACTCTCTGCCACAGAGGGTAGTCGAGGCCAGTTCATTGGCTATATTTAAGAGGGAGTTAGATGTGGCCCTTGTGGCTAAGGGGATCAGGGGGTATGGAGAGAAGGCAGGTACGGGATACTGAGTTGGATGATCAGCCATGATCATATTGAATGGCGGAGCAGGCTCGAAGGGCCGAATGGCCTACTCCTGCACCTAATTTCTATGTTTCTATGTTTCTATGTAATATTTTCAAAATGTAGTGTCTCGGACATGTTTGTAATCCACATCTTTTCAGTAGGGACTGATATGTGTTTCCAAAATTTAAGTATTAGTTTTATTGCCAATATCAGGTCATAATTAAGGAAACGTCTTTGAAATAATGTTAGCTCAGAACAGGCTTCTGATATACCTAGAGTGATCAGTTCAGGTCGGGGTCCAATTTTATTTTAAGTATTTCAGAAAAAAATTCAAAAATTCCCCTCCAGAAATTATATAACTTTCTACAAGAGGCAAAAGAATGAGTTATGGTTGCTTCCTGAAGGAGACATTTATCACAAATAGGAGAAACATTTGGGAAGATCTTATTCAGTTTAGACTTTGAATAATAAAGTCTGTGCAGTATTTTAAATTGTATTAGCGAATTGTTAAGTGAACAGTTGTGTGTATCTATAGAAGACTTTCCTCCCATCTGTCTTTTAAAATTGTTAGGCCGAGTTCATCTTCCAGAGCTCGTCTAATTACTTTCGATGATGGGGTTTGTGTATTTAAAAGGGTATTATAAAGGTATGATATTAACTTGTTTGAATCCGAGTTTCTATTCATACATTCGTCTAGTATGTCGCAACTAGCAGTACTGGACAATTACTTCTGCCATGCTGCAGCATTTCAAGAAGGCAACTCACAGTGGCCTTTTCAGTTTCATTAAAGGATGGACAAATGGCACTAGCAATGCTCACATCATGTGAATGAGTTTACAGTAATACATTTTCCTGACTCTATATGTTCAGTATAATGATCATTAGATGTATATATGGATGATGGAAGTATTATAGACAAATGACAGGCCAGTGGCATTACATCTTGTATTAATCAAATGTAAATATCAAAAAATAACATTTCACATTTGTGTCTTAAATCAACTGTAACTAAAACCTAGATTAAAATTTTTAATTTGAAAACATTTTTGTTAACAGTTTATTCTGCTGAGCACTGGGATGTGCTGTTTTAACATTTTAACCTTCACATAACAGGGCTCTCGCTTAACTTTTTTTCCCTGTTGCCATTTGGGCAACCTTGGCAGCTTTTTAGGTTGCCAAATGACAGTTTAGGTAGTCATTTAAGATGGCTTGCATGACGCGTGCTTGGACGAAGTGCGTAGTTATAAGTCAGAATTATGCTCAATGAAGCATTCACATATTTTTTCTGCTTCAAATAAAGTCACAAACTAAATATATTCACCAATCAAGACATGATATATACCACAATGAAATGCAGCAAAATTATAATACAGTATCTCAACTCTTTTTACACATTGTAATTAATGCAATTTTTATTATTTCTTTCCACTTCCAAACAAAAATGTAGTTGGATTATTCAGTGTATGATCAACCTGTGTCGATAAATCCTGGACCATGATAACATATATGCTTAACCATGCACACTACAGATTGACGCAAGCATGTTTTCTGTGAAGGACTGAAAATTACCATGACATGGCCATAGCATGGGTCGTTATTGCTATTTGTACAGAAACACTCTCGCTTCCCACATATTTATCCACAACAAAATATACAGGTTGCAAGAATTTTCTAAAGGCATTTTATGATAATAGCTGTCAAAACTGACTATACCCATCTGACAGGTTAAACATTACACTAACGAACATGAGATGGCCAAAGGACATAAATGCAGCAAATGTTCTTTTGGTAATATATTTAAAGGTGTCAAGACGCCACATTACCGGACATTCAGATTAGATGTACGTGTTGTGAACAGCAATGAAGATACCCAGTTTGTAAGCAACAGATTTAAAAAAATTGTTGATAAACGCTTTTACCATCATTCCCACTTCAGAATTAACGTTAAAATTTCAACTGAAATATCTCCTGACCAAATTTGTGATGTATATGACTGACTGTAAGTAAAACATGGATAAATCCAACGTATGGTTGTGAATGTTGCTCATTAAATAACTACAGTACTGATACTGCATATTAAGAGCTTTGATTTGTCGTTAAAATTAATTCTGTAATAATGTGTCAACGGTAGAAGTGACAATCGAACACTGCCGTTTTAATGTTTCTCGTGTTCACAATTTAATTAATCCATCTTCATGGATTAAAACAAATAATCAAATAACAAATCAAACATAGTCAATGTTTGCTCTCAAGACATTTCCAGCACAATAGGGTCAGGAGCGGGGGTGTGAATTAGTGCAGGATGGATAGATGGCGGTGGGGGGGGGGGGGGGGGGGGGGGGGGGGGCTTGAGAAGGCAATCGGTGTGGATTGGATGGATTGAGGCAGGGGAATTAGTGCGCGTTGGTTGGAGTAGGTAAAATTGTGAGGGGAGTGCGCGGGGGATGTCAGTGGGTTGAATGTGGGGATCTGTGCAGGATGGATGGGGGGGAGCAGTGCAGGATGAAGGGGAGGGGCAGTGCAGGATGGATGGGAAGGGGGGTCAGTACAGGATGAACTGGGGGTCCAGTGTAGGATTGATGTAGAGTGGCAGGAGAATCAATGAGCGGTGGAAAGGGGGATCAGTGCAGGATGAATAGATGGGAGGGGGGGGTGTAGATGAGAAGGGGAGCACAGGGCATGTCAGTGAGGACTGAATAGAGGCAGGAATGGGGATCAGTGCGGGATGGAGAGGATAAGGGGAGTGGAGGGGGGCTTACAAGAGAGAGAGAGAGAGAGAGGAAGGGGCAGAGGAGGTGGGAAGGAAGGTCAGAGCTCCTCGGACAACACTGGCATCGTCGCTCAAATCGCTATCAAAATATGGAGGGGACCGGGGAACACAATATCTTGGCGGCTGCGCGTGCATGCGCACACACACACACACACACACACGCACGCACACACACGCACGCACGCACGCACACAGGCACACACACACACGCACACACACACACACACACACGCACACACACACACTCACACACACACACACACACACACACACACACACACACCCACACACACACACACACACACACACACACACACACACACACACACACACACACACACACACACGCACACACACACACACACACACACACACACACACACACACACACACACACACACACACACACACACATACACACACACACACACACTCGCGCACACACACACACACACACACACACACACACACACACACACACACACACACACACACACACACACACACACACACACACACACACACACACACACACACACACACACACACACACACACACACACACACACACACACACACACACACACACACACACACACACACACACACACACACACACACACACACACACACACACACACACACACACACACACACACACACACACACACACACACACACACACACACACACACACACACACACACACACAGGGGGCTCTCGGGTGGGGACAGGGATAGTCCAGTGGGGGTTCGGCAACGATTGCAGCGCCGGAGACCGGGATCGATTCTGGCTGCGGTGCATGTCTGCCGAGTGTTTTGGCACGTCTCCCTCCCACAATCACCGCACTCTATCCTCAAACTCCCCCCCTACTTCTGCTTCTGACCGACACGTCCCTCCTCCAAGGGTTTGTTTTGAAAGCGCCGTTGGCGGAGTGACAGCAGCGGCCGCTAACAGCAAAGATCCTATAGTGTTATCAGGCCGGGCGGGGTGCGGGAGGAGGGAGAGATGGAGCTGATGCTGTTGTGCGGGATCATCATTCGCTTCAACCCTCCGTCACGCCACACATAGCATCTTTCCCACGATATATCTTTGGTATAAACCAGGTTGCCAAGCCGGGCAAAATGACTCGCCGTTTAGGTTGCCCGGCGGCACTTTGAGTGGTCAGTGGCACCCGGGCAACCGCTAATTACGAGCCCTGCTAACTCCCTCTTAAATATAGCCAATGAACTGGCCACAACTACCTTCTGTGGCAGAGAATTCCAGAGATTCACCACTCTGTGTGAAAAATGTTTTTCTCATCTCGGTCCTAAATGTTTTCCCCCCTTATCCTTAAACAGTGACCCTTTGTTCAGGACTTCCCCAACTTCTTGAACAATCTTCCTGCATCTAGCTTGTCCAACCCCTTAAGAATTTTGTAAGTTTCTATAAGTTTCCCCCCTCAATCTTCTACATTCTAGCGAGTACGAGCCGAGTCTATCCAGTCTTTCTTCATATGAAAGTCCTGACATCCCAGGAATCAGTCTGGTGAACCTTCTCTGCACTCCCTCTATGGCAATAATGTATTTTCGCAGATTAGGAGACCAAAACTTCATTTCCCAATTATTCGCTAATCAAAGGGTATCCCGTCAATGGTTTGGAAATATATCCGTCTTTGTTTCTTCAGGTTCCAGTGATCTTTCCTTTGTACTGTGTCAGTGTATTTCGCACATAAATTAATGAACAAGTTCTGATGGACTCCATCAGCTCCATTAGTTCTGATGGACCCAATCAGCTGTTCAGAGACAAATCACCGGAGTGACACCGCGGGACAGGCAGCATTTCTGGTGAGAAAGAATGCATGACGTTTCGGATCGAGAACCTGCTTCAGACTGGTTAGGGATAGAGTTACTGAGAGATGAAAACGATGGTGTGGGGAGATAAAGAACAATGAATATAATACATGCACAAAAGTAACGGTGATAAAGGGAATGGCGCCATTGTTAGCTGTTTGTCGTGTGAAAATAAGAGACTAGTGCGACTTGGGTGGGGGAAGGATAGAAAGAGAGGGGATGCCGGGGATTCCTGACGTGCGAGAAATCAATATTCATAGCTGCTCTAACAAATTATGCGATGCCGTTCATTCAATTTACGTTTAGGCTCCCGCTGACAATGTTCTGTGTCTGAATGAGAACGAGAATTAAAATGTCCGGCAACTGGGAGATTAGGTAGATTCTTCTCTGTTGCGACAAGAGGGAGGGGAGCAAAGGCGGAGCTGCAGGGTACCGAGGAGACACGAGTGAGGGCCGCATCTATGATGGGAGAGGGGACACCCCCCCCCCCCCCGTTCCATATAGAATGAGGACATCTCGGAGTGTTAGGGTGAGAGCAGTCCTTGGCGATGCTGAGCACCCTTCACAGACAACGCTTGCTTTGGACAGACTCAATGGAGGGGAATGAGGAACCGGTGATGCGTTGGGCAATTTTCACCACCCTCTGCAGTGCTTTCCGGTCAGAGACAGAGCAGTTGCCATACCATACTGTGATACGGTTGGTAAGGATGCTCTCGATGGTGCAGCGGTAGAAGTTCACCAGAATCTGAGGAGACAGATGGACCTTCTTTAGTCTTCTCAGGAAGAAGAGACGCTGATGAGCTGAGTTGAGGTATTGTGGATCCAAGAGAGGTCATCGGAGATGTTGACTCCCAGGAACCTGAAGCTGGAAACATGTTCCACCACCGTCCTGTTAATGTGGATGGGGGTGTGCGTGCCGCCCCTAGACTTCCTGAAGTCTACAATGATCTCCTTGGTCTTCTTCGAGTTAAGGGCCAGGTTATTGTCAGCGCACCATGCTGCTAGGAGCTGGACCTCCTCCCTATAGGTGAACTCATCGTTGTTGCTGATCGAGTGGATCCAATGCAGGACTGAAGCAGATGAGAAGCTGAAACTCGATATGGATGGTGATGAAAGAAAGTTTAAAGGACAGAATAGGTATGACAGGAAGTGAAATAGGTCTGTGGAATTGACTTGCATTTTTTTTAATGCGAGAGGCCTGACGAGTAGGACAGATGAACTAATGGTGTTCTCTACTAGGAGTTTCTCGACTAACATAGGCAACTCTTTCTCCTCCCCAGCTAGTCTCTGCTGTGGGGTTCCACAAGGTTCCATCCTTGGCCCCATTATCTTCTCCCTGGTCCCCTTTGGCCAAGTCATTGAAAGGCACGGCATTTCCTTCCAGCTACGTAGACGATACACAACTCTATCTCCCCCCGAAGCCCAAAACCAACCAAATCTGCTTAACCTTACCCGCTGCCTCGAGGATATAAATTGTTGGATGGCCCAGAACTTCCTCCAACTAAACGAGAGTAAGCCTGAGGTCATCCTTCTCGGCCCCCCGGACTCAATCAAAATGATAGCAGGCAGCCTTGGAAGCCTTACCCCACTACTCAAACCTCACGTCAAAAACTTTGGCGTGATATTTGACTCGGCACTGAAATTCGACAAACAAGTCAATGCCGTGGTAAAAGCTAGCTTCTTTCAGCTTCGGACGATAGCTAAAATAAAACAATTCCTCCAGTTTGATAACCTCGAAAAGATCATCCACACATTTATCTCCTCCCGGCTCGATTATTGCAACTCCCTTTACACTGACATCAGCCAATCTTCCCTGTCATGCCTGCAACTGGTCCAAAACGCCGCAGCTAGACTCCTGACGGGCACCCGATAAAGGGACCACATCACCCCGATCCTGGCTTCTCTCCACTGGCTCCCTGTGCGGTTCCGAATAAATTTCAAGATGCTCCTCTATGTCTACAAAGCCCTCAATGGGTTTTCCCCCACCTACATTAAAAGTCTTCTCACCCACCACACCACCTCCAGGTCCCTCAGATCGGCCGACTTGGGGTTGCTGAATATCCCGCGGTTTAGGCATAAGCTCAGGGGGACCGTGCCTTTGCAGTTGCAGCTACTAGATTGTGGAACAGAATCCCCCTTCCCATCAGAACTGCCCCCTCCATCGACTCCTTTACGTCTAGACTAAAAACTTATCTGTACTCCCAAGCCTTTCCTGACGTCCTTTGAGCGAGGGCTATATATATATATATATATATATGTATGTAGTTTGTTTGTTTATACAATTATTACCAAATGTAAAGCACTTTGGCCAACGAGAGTTGTTTTTTAAATGTGCTATTTAAATAAATGTGACTTGACGACAATTCACCAAGTAGAGGCCCAGTGCTGTCAAGTATTCATCATATACTAACCCACTCAATCCTGGAATCATTCATGTAAACCTCCTCTGGACCCTCTCTAGAGCCCAGCTCATCCTTCCTCAGATACAGGGCCCAAATATCATCACAGTACGCCAAATGCGGCCTCTCCAGTACCTTATAGAGTCAGCATTACAGCTGTGTTTTTGTAATCCAGTCCTCCTGATAGAGCATTGAATTTGCCTTCCTTGCTACCGATTCAACTTGCAAAGTAACTTTTTGGTAGTCCTGCACCAGCACTCGCAAGTCCCTTTGCACCTCCGATTTCTGGATTCTCTCTCCATTTAGAAAATGCATGACTCTACACTTTGCTGTTCCGAATTTCATCTGCCACTTCACTGCCCACTCTTCTTACCTGTCCAAGTCCTTCTGCAGACACTTGCTTCCTCTACACTGCCTGCCCCTCTACTTATCTTAGCACCATCTGCACAAACCTTCAATCCCCTTATCCAAATCATTAATATACAACGTGACGAGAAGCGGCCCTAGCACCGACGTTTGTGGAATTCCACTAGTCACTGGCAGCCAACCTGAAAAAGCACCTCTTTACCTCTGCCATCTAGCCAACCCACGATCCATGCTAGAATCTTCCCTTTAATACCATGGGTTCTCATCTTCCCTAGCAGCCTGACGCCGCACCTTATCGAAGGCCTTCTAAAAATCTAGGTAAGCAACAACGACAGCCTCCCCTCTGTCTGTCCTGATATTAAATTCCTCAAAGAACTCCAGCACATTCATCAGCAAGATCTTCCCTTCACAAAACCATGCTGACTTTGGCCTATTTTATCATGAACTTTTAAGTACTGCTTAACCTCATCCTTTTTAATTCTCTAAAATCTTACCAACCACCAAAGTCAGCCTATGGTTTCTGCTCTTCTGTTGTGCTCCCTTTTTGTACAGCGGGGTGATATGCTCACAATGTTCCAATCTTCAGGAACCACTCCTAACTCTAGTGATTCTTGAAATATCACAACTAATGCCTCCACAATCTATGAGGTCACCTCCTTCAGAACCCTGGAGTGCAGTCCATCTGGTCCAGGTGACTTATCCACCCTCAGAACTTTCAGCTTTCCTAACACCCCCTCAATATCTAGGATTGCAGGAACACTGCTAGTGTCTTCCACTGTGAAGACTGATGCAAAAAATCCTGCTCCGCACACCTCCCTTAATATTTCTCCCTCTCACTTTATAACTATCCACTCTGGTATTGGACATTTTCACCCTGGGGAAAAAGGTTCTAACCATCTACCTCATCTATGCCTCCCATGATTTTATATACTTCTCTCTAGTGTCCCCTCAACCTCTCACATTTCAGAAAAAATAATTCATCCAAACTCTACATGTAGGTGAAATCCTCTAATCCAGGCAAATTTTAGTCATAGAGTGACCCATTATGGAAACACTTCGACCCAACTTACCCACACCGACTAACTACACTAATCCCATGCTTACTCTTGGTCCATATCACTCAACACCGGACCTATCCATGTACCTGTCTAACTGTCTCTTAAACAATGGGATAGTCCCAGCCTCAACTACAATCTCTGGCAGCTTGTTCCATACACCCACCACCCGTTGTGTGAAAAAGTTTCCCCTCAGATTCGTATTAAATCTTTTACCCTTCAACTTGAACCTATGTCCTCTGGTCCTTGATTTCCCTACTCTGGGGAAAAGACTGCGCATCTACCCGATCTACTCCTCTCATGAATTTGTGCACCTTTGTAAGATCACCCCTCACCTAGTGGTAGATGAATGTTTAGTTAAGAGGGCGGACAGGAGATTCTGTGGCAACCAAAGTGACTCCAGGATGGTGTGTGGACTCCCTGGTATTGGGTTTCATGACGTCTTGGAGAGGCTACATGACATGCTCAAGGGAGAGAGTGAGCAGTTTTTAGTAATTGTGCTTGTTGCCAAAGAATGAGTTACTGCAAACTGATTACAAGAGGTTAGGTGCAAGGATGAAAATCATGGGCTCCAGGGTAATAATCTCCGGATTGCTCCCTATACAACATGTAATTGAAAGTAGGAACAGGATGCTATGTATGCGTGGCTGGGGAGTTCTTGCCGGGAGCAGTGATTCTGACTTTTGGAGCTTTGGGATCTATTCTCGGGCAGAGGTGACCTGTCCAAAAGGCATATTTTGCAACTGAACTGGAGTGGAACCAATTTCCTGGCAGGCAGGTTTGCTAGTGCTGCACAGGTGGGTTTAAACTGGATTAGCAGGAGGATTGAGATTCAGATTGAGATTCAGATTCGACTTTATTGTCATTGTGCAGTGTACAGTACAGAGACAACGAAATGTAGTTTGCATCTCCCTAGAAGAGCGACATAAATATGAGCAATAAATAAATCTATTTACGCGCAATCAGTCATAGTATTTTTTTTTCCTGGTGGGAGGAGTGGGGGGGGGGGGGGGGGGGGGGGATTGGCAATCACCGAGGTACAGTGTTGAGTAGTGTAACCGCCGCAGGGAGGAAGTTGTTCCTGGACCTGCTGGTACGGCAACGGAGAGACCTGTAGCGCCTCCCGGATGGTAGGAGGGTAAACAGTCTGCGGTTAGGGTGAGAACAGTCCTTGGCGATGCTGAGCGCCCTTCACAGACAACGCTTGCTTTGTACAGGCTCAATGGAGGGGAATGAGGAACCGGTGATGCGTTGGGCAATTTTCACCACCCTCTGCAGTGCTTTCCGGTCAGAGACAGAGCAGTTGCCATACCATACTGTGATACAGTTGGTAAGGATGCTCTCGATGGTGCAGCGGCAGAAGTTCACCAGAATCTGAGGAGGCAGATGGACCTTCTTTAGTCTTCTCAGGAAGAAGAGATGCAGGTGAGCTGAGTTGAGGTATTGTGGATCCAAGAGAGGTCATCGGAGATGTTGACTCCCAGGAACCTGAAGCTGGAAACACGTTCCACCACCGTCCTGTTAATGTGGATGGGGGTGTGCGTGCCGCCTCTAGACTTCCTGAAGTCTACAATGAGCTCCTTGGTCTTCTTCGAGTTAAGGGCCAGGTTATTGTCAGCGCACCATGCTGCTAGGAGCTGGACCTCCTCCCTATAGGTCAACTCATCGTTGTTGCTGATCGAGTGGATCCAATGCAGGACTGAAGCAGATGAGAAGCTGAAACTCGATATGGATGGTGATAAAAGAAAGTTTAAAGGACAGAATAGGTATGACAGGAAGTGAAATAGGTCTGTGGAATTGACTTGCATTTTTTTTAATGCGAGAGGCCTGACGAGTAGGACAGATGAACTAATGGTGTTCTCTACTAGGAGTTTCTCGACTAACATAGGCAACTCTTTCTCCTCCCCAGCTAGTCTCTGCTGTGGGGTTCCACAAGGTTCCATCCTTGGCCCCATTATCTTCTCCCTGCTCCCCTTTGGCCAAGTCATTGAAAGGCACGGCATTTCCTTCCAGCTACGTAGACGATACACAGCTCTATCTCCCCCCGAAGCCCAAAAACAATCAAATCTGCTTAACCTTACCCGCTGCCTCGAGGATATAAAGTGTTGGATGGCCCAGAACTTCCTCCAACTAAACGAGAGTAAGCCTGAGGTCATCCTTCTCGGCCCCCCGGACTCAATCAAAATGATAGCAGGCAGCCTTGGAAGCCTTACCCCACTACTCAAACCTCACGTCAAAAACTTTGGCGTGATATTTGACTCGGCACTGAAATTCGACAAACAAGTCAATGCCGTGGTAAAAGCTAGCTTCTTTCAGCTTCGGACGATAGCTAAAATAAAACAATTCCTCCAGTTTGATAACCTCGAAAAGATCATCCACACATTTATCTCCTCCCGGCTCGATTATTGCAACTCCCTTTACACTGACATCAGCCAATCTTCCCTGTCATGCCTGCAACTGGTCCAAAACGCCGCAGCTAGACTCCTGACGGGCACCCGATAAAGGGACCACATCACCCCGATCCTGGCCTCCAATGGCTCCCTGTGCGGTTCCGAATAAATTTCAAGATGCTCCTCTATGTCTACAAAGCCCTCAATGGGTTTTCCCCCACCTACATTAAAAGTCTTCTCACCCACCACACCACCTCCAGGTCCCTCAGATCGGCCGACTTGGGGTTGCTGAATATCCCGCGGTTTAGGCATAAGCTCAGGGGCGACCGCGCCTTTGCAGTTGCAGCTCCTAGATTGTGGAACAGAATCCCCCTTCCCATCAGAACTGCCCCCTCCATTGACTCCTTTACGTCTAGACTAAAAACTTATCTGTACTCCCAAGCCTTTCCTGACGTCCTTTGAGCGAGGGCTATATATGTATATATGTATGTAGTTTGTTTGTTTATACAATTATACCAAATGTAAAGCACTTTGGCCAACGAGAGTTGTTTTTTAAATGTGCTATTTAAATAAATGTGACTGGACTTGACAATTCACCAAGTAGAGGCCCAGTGCTGTCAAGTATTCATCATATACTAACCCACTCATACCTGGAATCATTCATGTAAACCTCCTCTGGACCCTCTCTAGAGCCCAGCTCATCCTTCCTCAGATACAGGGCCCAAATATCATCACAATGCCTCCACAATCTATGAGGTCACCTCCTTCAGAACCCTGGAGTGCAGTCCATCTGGCCCAGGTGACTTATCCACCCTCAGAACTTTCAGCTTTCCTAACACCCCCTCAATATCTAGGATTGCAGGAACACTGCTAGTGTCTTCCACTGTGAAGACTGATGCAAAAAATCCTGCTCCGCACACCTCCCTTAATATTTCTCCCTCTCACTTTATAACTATCAATTCAATTCAACTTTAATGTCATCGCACAAATACAGGTATCAGTACAACGAAATGCAGTTTTGCGTCAGTCCGTAGTAGTTGTACATAAAGAGAAAAAAAACAAGAAAAAAATGGAAAGAGAGAAGATACAGAATAATCAGGAAATACAGAATGATTAAACAAAGGGGGACGGAGGGACCAGAGAAATCTATCGTCGGGACTCCGAGTTCAGCAGTGTGATTGTGTTGTTATAGAAGCTTTTCCTCATCCTGCTGGTACGTGACCTGAGGCTCCTGTACCGCCTCCCTGATGGGAGGAGGGCAAACAGTCCATGGTTGGGGTGTGAGGGGTCTTTGATGATCTTCCCAGCCCGTTTCACACACCGTTTTCGGTGGAGGGCATCCATGGCAGGGAGCGGGGCACCGATGATGTGCTGCGCGGTTTTCACCACCCGTTGTAGTGCTTTCCTGTCCGCAGCAGTGCAGCTGCTGTACCATACCGTGAAGCAGGTGGTCAGGATACTCTCTATGGTACAGCGGTAAAAGTTGGTCAGGATCTGGGGGGACAGGTGGGCTTTCTTGAGCCTCCTAAGGAAGTAAAGGCGCTGCTGTGCCTTTTTGATCAGCTTGGAGGTGTTGAGGGACCAGGACAAATCCTCCGAGATATGCACTCCGAGGAATTTATAGCTGGAGACGCGCTCCACCTCAGTCCCGTTGATATGGATGGCGGTATGACTGCCTCCTCTGGTCTGCCTGAAGTCGACAATAATCTCCTTCGTCTTTTTGGAGTTGAGGATGAGGTTATTGTCGGCACACCAGGTGGTTTATAACTATCCACTCTGGTATTGGACATTTTCACCCTGGGGAAAAAGGTTCTAACCATCTACCTCATCTATGCCTCCCATGATTTTATATACTTCTCTCTAGTGTCCCCTCAACCTCTCACATTTCAGAGAAAACAATTAATCCAAACTCTACATGTAGGTGAAATCCTCTAATCCAGGCAAATTGTAGTCATAGAGTGACACATTGTGGAAAGTCCGAATTACCTGTTCTTGGTCCATATCACTCCACACCTGACCTATCCATGTACCTGTCTAACTGTCTCTTAAACAATGGGATAGTCCCAGCCTCAACTACAATCTCTGGCAGCTTGTTCCATGCACCCACCACCCATTGTGTGAAAAAGTTACCCTCTCAGATTCTTATTAAATCTTTTACTCTTCACCTTGAACCTATGTCCTCTGGTCCTTGATTTCCCTACTCTGGGGAAAAGACTGTGCATCTACCCGATCTACTCCTCTCATGATTTAGTGCACCTCTATAAGATCACCCCTCACCCTCCTAGTGGTAGATGAATATTTAATTAAGAGGGCGGACAGGAGATTCTGTGGCAACCAAAGTGACTCCAGGATGGTGAGTGACTCCCTGGTATTGGGGTTCATGATGTCTTGTAGAGGCTACATGACATGCTCAAGGGAGAGAGTGAGCAGTTTGTAGTAATTGTGCTTGTTGCAAAAGAATGAGTTCCTGCAAACTGATTACAAGAAGTTAGGTGCAAGTTTGAAAATCATGGGCTCCAGGGTAATAATCTCTGGATTGCTCCTTGTACAACATGCAATTGAAAGTAGGATCAGGATGCTATGTATGCGTGGCTGAGGAGTTGTTGCCGGGAGCAGTGATTCTGATTTTTGGACCTTTGGGATCTATTCTCGGGCAGAGGTGACCAGTCCAAAAGGGATGTTTTGCAACTGAACTGGAGGGGAACCAATTTCCTGGCAGGCAGGTTTGCTAGTGCTGCGCAGGTGGGTTTAAACTGGATTAGCAGGAGGATGAGTGGATCAATGCAGGATTGAAGCAGATGAGAAGCTAAAACTCGATATGGATGATGATGAAAGAAAGTTTAACAGACAGAATAGGTATGACAGGAAGTGAAATAGGTCTGTGGAATTGACGCATTTTTTTTAATGCGAGAGGCCTGACGAGTAGGGCAGATGAACTCATGGTGTGCATAGATACATGTGACTGGGATGCAGTAGCCATTACGGAAACTTAGCGAAGAGGGACAGCACTACGGCTTAATATTAGTGTACAGTTGTTACAGGAATGATAGGTGGGGGTAAAGCAGGAGACGGTGTTGCCTTGTTGATGAAGGAGAACATTGCTGCATTATTCTGAAATACAGTAAAGGTTTTCACTGTAGCTCGGTACACGTGACAATACACTAAACTGAACCCATCCAATGAGTTTGTATGTGTAGAGCTAATAAATTTTAAAAAAGGATGATCATTTTGTTGGGAGACAGATTTGGATGGGGTGGAACTTGCGAAATGTGTTCATGAAAGTTTCCTCGAGCAATATGCAGAGGGCTTGACAAGGGAGAGGCCAAAACTGGAACGACTCTTAGGAAATTGAGATAGGCAAGTGACTGCCCATCAACCACAGAACAACCAATATCCATCTACTAATACTGTTCTCCGCCTAGCAGAGCTGGTCCTTACCCTCAACAACTTTTCCTCTGACTCCTCCCATTTCCTCCAGATCCAAGGTGTAGCTATAGGCATGCGCAAAGGGCTCAGCTATGCCTGTCTGTTTGTAGGTTACATAGAACATTCCCTGTTCCAGGCGTACACTCACCCTATCCCCGAACTCTATCTTCGCTACATTGACAACTGCATTGGAGCTGCCTCCTGCACCCGTGCAGAACTCACTGACTTCATCCACTTCACCACTAATTTCCATCCAGCACTCAAATTCACCTGGACCATTTCTCCCCACCATATCTAGATCTCACCATCTCCATCGCAGGCAACCAAACTTCTGCCCGGCATCTACTACAAACCCACTGACTCCCATAGCTATCTTGACTACACTTCTTCCCACCCTGCTTCCTGTTCCCTTTGTAAGGGAGTAATTGGTAGAGGGTAAGACCCCTACCAATTACTCCGTCCACACCGCATCTGCGACGGATAAGGTGTTCCATGCTAGGGCATCAGAGATATCCTCATTCTTTAGGGAACGGGGGTTCCCTTCTTCTATTATAGACAAAGCTATCACCATGGTCTCCTCTGTATGCTGCAGCTATGCTCTTACTCCCTCAACCCTTATTCGTTACAAGGACAGAGTCCCCCTTGTCCCCACCTTCCACCCCATCAGCCTTCGCATACAACACATAATCCTCAGACATTTTCGCCATCTCCAACGGGATCCCACTACTGACCACATCTTCCCATCTCCTCCCTTTCTGCTTTCCGCAGAGACTGTTCCCTACTTAACTCCCTGGTCAATTGGCTCCTTCCCACCCAAACCACCCCTTCCCCGGGTACTTTCCCTTGCATCCGCAGGAAATGCTACACTCGTCGCTTTACCTCCTCCCTTGACTCCATCCAAGGAGCCAAGCAGTCTTTCCAGGTGCGGCAGAGGTTCACCTGCAGCTCCTCCAACCTCATCTACCGCATCAATTGTTCTAGGTGCCAACTCTATATTGGCGAGACCAAGCGCAGGCAGGCTCGGCCAACACTTCCGCTCAGTTTGCACTAACCAATGTGATCTCCCGGTGGCTCAGCACTTCAACTCCCCCTCCCATACTAAATCTGTCCAGGGCCTCCTCCATTGCCAGAGTGAGGCCCAGCGCAAATTGGAGGAACATCACCTTATATTTCACTTAGATAGTTTACAACCCAGCGGTATTGTAATTAGATTCTCACATCCTTTCATTCCACCATTCCCTGCAGTAGCTTTGTCTGCCTGATCCTCTCCTCTGAGTTTGCCTCACTGAGACCCTGCCTCTGATTATCCATAATGCTTCCCCAATTTACTATGTAAAAGGTGTGTTATTGGTAAAAATGGTTGTAATAACTTGGTGATGGGGGATGATGGAAGGTTGGTGGCCAGTGAGAGGGAAGTGAATCATTATTGGGCCCTTATTGCCCTTGTCCAACAGGAAACCATCACCCTGGTTCTGAATATTTCAGTTGAGCCTTGAACTCCACAGTTTTTGTTGTAGTGTATTCCACAATCACACTGCACTCCGAGACTTACTGACTCTGCTGAAGCATAGCACATATTTGCTTTCATCAGTTGGGGAATTGAGTATAAGAGTTAGGAAGTCATATTACAGCTTCACAGGACTTGGTTGTGGCAACATTCCGAGTAATATGTCAGTTTTGGTCACCCCATTACAGGAAGGATGTGGAGGCTTTGGGGATCAAACTCTCTGTATTGATTCTTCTTGTTGAAAATTAAGACTGCATTTCCTGTGTGAATCTGGAAGATTGAATCAAAATAAAGACTATTTTCTAAATGGAGAGTGCAGATGAAGGAAGATTTCTCCACTGTTTTTATGTCATCAGAAAACATGGATCCTTCTACACTGCTACCTCTGGGTGGTTAATGTAAACAGTAAATAATTGAAGGCCCAGAATTGATCCCTGTGGCTCTCCACTTGTTAGTAGACAAAAATACTGGAGGAACTCAGCGGGTGTGGCAGCATCTATGGAACGAAGGAATAGGTGATGTTTCGGGTTGAGATCGTTCTCCAGAAGAAGGGTGTCGAGACCTTTGTTCAGAAGAAGGGACGACCTGAAACATCACCTATTCCTTTGTTCCATAGATGCTGCCACACCCGCTGAGTTTCTCCAGCATTTTTGTCTACCTTCGATTTTTCCAGCATCTGCAGCTAACACTCACCATTTGTTACATCATTACAGTCTGAAAAAGACTTACTCATTCAGTCTCTGCCTTTTCTGTGCCAACCAGTCTTCCCCATGCCTACACACCAGTCTAGTCCATGCCTACACACTTCCCCAACACTGTGAGCACTTGTCTTGTGTAACATCTGTGTGTGTGGCACCTCGTCATATGCCTTCTGAATATCCAAATACACACCATCTCCATATTCCGCTTGAGCATCTCGAACAACTGGAATATTTGTCAAACATAACTGACTGGATCAAAGCAGTTGTGAGAGAGGCATTGAGGTTTACAGCAGAAACACAAGCCCTTCAGCCCACCATGTCCATGCCAACCTACTTATCCATACCTGTCCCATTAATCCATGTTTCATCTGTTGCCTTCTCTGCCTGGGTTGTACAACAGGCGGTCCAAATATTCCAATGTTGTGAATGTCCCCGCCTCCACTACCTCCTCATGCAGCAAGGTCCAGATTCCAACCACTGTCTGAATAAATTATTCCTCAGATCCCCTCTAACTCACATTGTTCTCACCTTATGACTGGCCTCTTGTTTTAGCTTCCTCCACCAAGGATAACTATTCTTTTCAGGCTTGGATAGAGTGGGTATGGAGAGGGTGCTTCCACTAGCAGGAGAGTTTAGGACTAGAGGTTACAACTTCAAAATTAAAGGATGGTCTTTGAGGAAGGATATGAGAAATGTACTTGGGCAGAGGGTGAATCTGCGGTATTCTTTGCCACAGAAGGCTGTAGAGACCAAGTCAGTGGATATTTTTTAAGGCAGAGATAGATTCTTGATTAGTACAGTTGTCCGAGGCTATGGGGAGAAGGCAGGAGAATGGATTAGGAGGGAGAGATAGATTAACCATGATTGAAAGGCGGAGTAAACTTAATGGGCCGAATGGCTTAATTCTACTCCTATTCCTTATGACCTCAGCTATTTCCCTTGTAGTTTTATCAATCTCTCCCTGATCACGCCCTAGCCTCATCCACTTGAGGGAGAACAAACCCTTTCTATCCAAAATGTAATAAAAAGGAACAATAGATGTTGGTTTAGACCACAACAGAAAGGTCAGTATGTGAATGGGAAGAGGAGTTAAGATGGTTCGCAACAGGAATGGAAATGGTTAGCAACTGAGAGATGTTATGGGCCTCAGCAGACCGAGTGTTAGTGTTGAGCAAAACAGTCACAATCTACACTTGGTCTCGCTGATAAACGTGAACCCACATCGGGAACAGTCCAGATGCAGTACATGTTAGAGGAGGTGCATGTGAACCTCTGTCTTACCTGGAAGGACTCGCACGCTCCCTGAATGGTGTCAAGGGAGGAGGTATAAAGACAAGTGTTACATCTCCTATGGCTGCAAGGGAAACTACCTGAGGAGGTGTGGTTTGGGTGGGAAGGGACTAGTGAACCAAGGAGTTGCACAGGAAATTCTCTCTGCCGAAATTGGAAAAGGGTGGAGATGGAAAGATGTGATTAGTGGGATAATGTTGTAAATGGTTCCCTCGCACATGACTCCTCTGTATCTCATTATGCTGCTCTCATTCTACCTTCCCCAGATGCACCAAGGACAGACTTTTACTGGCCTTCACCTTTCAACCCACCAGCCTCCGCATCCGGCACCTCATCCTCCGACATATCATCACCTTCAACGTTAACTCTTGCAACCATAGGAGATGCAGCACCTGTCCTTATATGTATTCGCTTGACTCCATCCAGGGAACCTAACAGTCTTTCCAGGTGAGAAAGGCATTCATGTACACTTATGCTTGGTCCACCAAGGCCAACTGGATCTCCTATTTGTTAATCATGTAAACTCCGGTTCCCATTCCTTCTCTGCCCTTTCTATCCGGAGCAACAATTGATATATCAGTGAATCTTGCTGCCTGTGGTAATATGTTGTTGGCCCTGATTTGTCCTGGTATTTTTCTTGCTTCCTGTCTCTTCAGATTCAATTTCAATTCAATTTTAATTGTCATTGTCAGTGTACAGTACAGATACAACGAAATGCATTTAGCATCTCCCTTGAAGAGCGACATAGCAAACGATTTGAATAAATAATAATAAGTGTCCGGGGGGGCGGGGGGTGGTGATTGGCAGTCACCGAGGTACGTTGTTGAGTAGAGTGACAGCCGCCGGAAAGAAGCTGTTCCTCGACCTGCTGGTTCGGCAACAGAGAGACCTGTAGCGCCTCCCGGATGGTAGGAGGGTAAACAGTCCATGGTTGGGGTGGGGTGCAGTCCTTGGCGATGCTGAGCGCCCTCCGCAGACAGCGCTTGCTTTGGACAGACTCAATGGAGGGGAGCGAGGAACCGGTGATGCGTTGGGCAATTTTCACCACCCTCTGCAATGCTTTCCGGTCGGAGACAGAGCAGTTGCCATACCATACTGTGAGCTCTCCCCCTATAATTAGTCTAGAGAAGTGCCATGACCCAATACGTCACCTATCCATTTTCTCAGCATGCTGCCTGACCCACTGAGTTTCTCCAGCATTTTGTGTCTATCCATTTTGTCCAATCTCTCCTTGTAACTAAAATGTTCCAATCCAGGCAACATCCTGGTGAATTTCCACAGTACTCTCCAATGCCATCCCATTCTTCCTGTTGTGTGCTCAGCAAAACTCTGCATTCAAGTTCAACTGTTGCATAACCAATGTTTTCTAGTTATAATATGATGTCCCTGCCCTTTTTGTCTATGCAAAACCTGGTGAAGATATGTATCCCAGATAATCACCACCCTGTCCACCTGAGGTATCATTTGATCTGATTGCAAGCATTATGGTGTCTTACGGCTATTGGCAAGAGCACTCCACGTGAAATGACATAGAATTTAACTATGACATGTGTGAGGTGAAGTATTTTCTTAAGGCAAACGAGGGTGAGATTTATACTGAATTGGTTCGGAAAAGGCGAGACATCTACAATAATTATAGGCCATCTCGCTAGACGCTGAGAAAGCATTCGACCAAGTGGAATGGTCCTATTTATTTTTGGTGATGGAAAAATTTCAACTGGGTGAGAAGTTCTGCAAATGGGTTAAGTTATTATATACCAATCCAACAACTAGAATAATGACAAATCAAATGCTATCATCAAAATTCGATTTATCTAAAGGTTGCAGACAAGGATGTCCGTTATCTCCGTTATTATTCGCCCTTGCTATTGAACCACTTGCAGAAAGTGTTCGAGCACATCAGAAATATATGGATATAATACTAAAAACACAGTTAATAAAATCTCTTTATATTCAGACGATGTATTACTATATATTACAAACCCAGATATCAGCATTCCAAACTTCAAATCTTATAACTCAATTTGGTTTATTTTCGGGATTTAGAATTAATTGGAATAAAATTGAAATTATGCCAATAACGGAACCTAAGTTATTCATATTGCAACAATCGCCTTTCAGAATAGTAAATGAAAAATTTAAATACCTAGGAACTTATGTGACCAAGAAATATACTTCTTTATTTAAATCAAATTTTACTTAATAAACTGCATAAGAATATTCAATACTGGAAAACACTACTCATTTCAATGCTCGGCAGAATGAACGCTATAAAAATGATTTTCCTTCCGCATTTGCTATACCTTTTTCAATCAATTCCTATATACTGTACATCCCAAATTTTTTTTTTAAAGTTGACTCTATAGTGACAAGTTTTATTTGGAATTATAAGAACCATAGAATAAGTAAAAAACACTGATGCAAATCTAAGACCAAAGGAGGATTAGTTTTACCAATTTTTTAATTTTACTTTTGGGCAGTCAATGTCAAAAATATGAACTTTGGGTTGGAAGATATGGATCAACAACCAGACTGGTTAAAGATGGAAAATGAAGACTGTCTGCCTTTTGAAATTGGTCCGATTCTGTTAGCTCCCACAAAACCGAATAAAAAAATCTATAGTGAAAACCCTATAATATATAGTGATATTCGAATTTTGGAAGCAATTAAAAAAAACATTAAAATTGGATAATTTATCACTTTCTCTCCCCATTGCAAATAATCCCTCAATGTTGGACAAAGGGTTTGCACAATGGAAAAATCATGGAATTAAAAATATGGGACATCTTTATAGAAATGGTATTTTGCTCTCGTTTCAGAATTATGGATTACATTCAAATATTTTTTTTACAACTTAAAGATTATGTTAAAACACATACACGAGAACACAGAACTAGAAAACTAGATATTCTAGATGAATGTTTGAATAAACACCCTAACACAGTCAAATTAATATCTCACGTTTATAACATATTATTAGACAGTGAGAATCCGCCAACGGAATTATATAGACAAGCATGGGGAAAGGAATTAGCTCAACCTATAACTAAAGATATTTGGGACGAAAGCCTACAACATATACACCAATGTTCGTTAAATACCAGACATTCTTTAATACAATTTAAAGTAGTACATAGACTGCATTATTCTAAAACAAAATTAAATAGAATGTTTCCTAATATCTCTCCTAGCTGTGATAAATGTCAATACCACGTGGCTAATTTAACCCATACTTTTGTAAACTGTATTAAAATTAACATTAAAAGATATTTTCTTTCTTTTAAAATCTTTTTATTGGGTTTTTTATCCCAAAAAAAGCTAAAAGAAAACATTAAAAAACAGAGCAGAAAGAATAATGATAAACAAAACAATGGTACTGATACATAGGGATCAGGATTACATTATTAACAGGTATAACCTAATATGAGACCAGTGTCAAAATACACAATGAATATAGACCTCCCGATCTCTATGTAAATATAGTTAAATCATTAAAAGGAAACATAAATGTAAAAAAAAACACAAAGATAAAAAGACAAAAAGAAAAAGAAAAAAGGAAAAACAAAACAAAACCCCCCTAACTAAAGAAAGAAAAAAAAGAGAAAAATTGATAATATTAAAATACGCATAAAAATAAAATAGATTAAAAAAACAAAGCAAAGCAAAACCGAATCTGAACTGAGAATTTCAACAATGTAAGTGTGTTTGTCGTCAAGTCCGTTCCACCCTATAGAGGTAAAATCATTTTTATAACGGTTAAAGACGGAGCAATTTATGTTGTATGAAAATGTTCAATAAATTTTCCCCAAGTCTTATAAAATTTAACCACGGGTTCAACAGTTCAACAGTGTCACTCCTGATTGTTTTCTAAATTTAAACATGATATCGTTTCCGAATACCAATGGAGTGTGGTCGGAGGATTAGAGTCTTTCCATTTAAATAAAATAGATCTTCTGGCGATTAATGTGGTAAAAGCAATCAACCGATGGGCGGAGCGGGACAAATGAATAGAATCTAACATTGGTAGCCCAAAAATTGCAGTAATAGGATGAGGTTGTGATGAAGCCAAATTTTAGTTAAAAATATAAGAAGATATTAAATTGGCTTCTGGGCTAGCTTACAGCTTATATTTAGTCTCAAATTAGGCTTGTCTCAGGTTGCAGGTGTGTGAGATAATAAATACTATAACATTGTCTCCCAAGTGACAAGCAGAGAAGGAGCTAGATAGATCTCTTTGATGTAAGATGTCATAAATCAAATGGCCAATGTTTATGAGGGACGAGGTGACAGAGAGGAAGCAGCGAAAGAGCTAGGGTGATCTCTTTGAAGATAAAATGTCGTAAACCAAATGGCCAATGTTATCTTGTACCATGTGACAAAATGCCTTTGATGTGATGCATTCTGTAGAAACCTTTTCCTGTACCTCTGGCCATGACTAATGTCTGTGCAATGTGCTAAGGGGACAAAAAAATCCTATTTAGTGCAATGTAATTCTGTTGTTCAGAGAAGTGGACTGAGGATGGTCAAGTGTCTACATTGGTCACTTGACTGGAGTTCTCCCTCCCTTCCATCGGCCGATAATAAGTAAAGTTTTGAACTGGTCTACCAAACAGTTTGTGTGGTGTCTGTTTATTAAGAAGCGAACCTGTTTAGTTGTTATAAAAGTAACTTTTTTTCAGTTGTAAATCTATGCCTAAGACTACAGAAATAGTATCAAAAATGTATTTCCAATATTTTTCCAAAGAAGGGCAGGACCAAAACATATGGGTCAATGAGGCCACTTCAGAGTTACATCTTTAGGATTTATATGACCATTAGTTACAGAGATAGGTTGAATAAGTTAGGTCTTTATTCTCTGGAGCGCAGAAGGTTAAGGGGGGACTTGATAGAGGTCTTTAAAATGATGAGAGGGATAGACAGAGTTGATGTGGACAAGCTTTTCCCTTTGAGAATAGGGAAGATTCAAACAAGAGGACATGACTTCAGAATTAAGGGACAGAAGTTTAGGGGTAATATGAGGGGGAACTTCTTTACTCAGAGAGTGGTAGCGGTGTGGAATGAGCTTCCAGTGGAAGTGGTGGAGGCAGGTTCATTGGTATCATTTAAAAATAAATTGGATAGGCATATGGATGAGAAGGGAATGGAGGGTTATGGTATGAGTGCAGGCAGGTGGGACTAAGGGGAAAAAAAGTTTGTTCGGCACGGACTTGTAGGGCCGTGATGGCCTGTTTCCGTGCTGTAATTGTTATATGGTTATATGGTTATAAACACGAGCTAACTTATCTTTTGACATATGAGCTCTGTGAATCACCTAGAATTGTATCAAAGCGTGTCTTGCACACATTGAAGAGGTATTAACTAATTGAAGAATGCTCTCCCATTTCTCTATAGATAAAGACATTTGAAGTTCTCTTTCCCAGTCATTCTTAATTTTTATCAAATGTATCTATTTGCAATTTCAAAATCAACTCATAAATGGTCGTTATTAATCATTTCTGATAAGGGTTCAACTGTAAAAAAAAATCCAAATTTTCGGATTGATGTGGTAGCGGAAATAGGGTAGAGTAGCCTTCAAAAAATGTCTAATTTTAAATATCTAAAAAAAGTGTGAATTAGGTAAGTTATATTTATTGGAGAGTTGTTCGAAAGACATAAAGCAACCCTCCAAAAACAAATTACGAAAAGCTACTAATCCCTTCCTCTTCCATATCAAAAAGACTTGATCAGTACTAGATGGTTGGAAGAGAAAATTGGATGAAATAGGACTCGATAAAATAAAATAATTTAGTCCAAAAAACTTACGAAATTGAAACCATATTCGGAACATATGTCTTTTTATTGGGTTAGTCGTATATTTATTCAATCTCGTAATTGTAAAAGGTAACGAGGCCCCTAGAATAGAAGCCAATGATAGCCCTTGTAAGGAATCACGTTCTAGGTTTATCCATCCTGGGCATTGGGTATCTTCTAAATCTTTTGACCAAAATGTTAAAGAACGAACATTGACTGCCCCGTAGTAAAGTCTAAGGTTCAGCAGTGCCAAACCACCATCTTTTTTTGATTTCTGTAAGAATTTTTTACATAGTTTGGGAATTTTATTCTGCCATATATATGAAGAAATTTTGGAGTCTATAATATCAGAAAAAGATTTGGCAATAAAAGCTGGTATCGTCTGAAATAAATACAGAAATTTGGGTAAAATGAACATTTTTATATTTTAACTAGACCAAGTGCAGAGCCGTTGGGTCTGCTCCTCCAACGCAGCCGTTCCCTACCCGTAGCCCCCACGGGAGACGTGGTCCTCCAACTCAAGTGGCTCAGGAATCAGCAGTGCGGCTGTTTTTAAATGGCGTCTTTGAGGCGAGATGCGGGCGCCAGCAGCCGTTATGGTCGCTGGCCAGCAGGAGGCGACAAAATGAGTGAGTGGGGGGGAGAGGGAAGAAGGATTTTATTAAAAATGTGTACATAAAGACGACAACATTTAATGAGGAGTGGATACTTGGAATGAAAAGTGAAACCCCTACCGAAATGGAAAAAAAACCTCGGCGTTTCTGGGTCTCACATTGGCGTAGCAATAAATCAAAGGCTGGCAGCCACAAGTCAGGCAGAAACACACAGACACACACAGCCAGCCAGCAGCCACACAGTTTTAATATTATACTAGACCAAGTGCAGACCCGTTGGGTCTGCTCCCCCAATGATGTGATCCCCCAACCCAATATTCCACCATGCACCCGTCTCCTCCAATGGAACTGAAGCCGTTCTCAAAAGTAAGATTCCAGCACTGCCCTGCCTCTTTAAAAAAAAATCCATTGACACCTCCCCTGCCTGCTGCAGCAGTGAAAAGTTCAGTGTTCCTATATTGTAACTTTGTTTCGAAGTGTGTTGGAAGCTGATAGGAAGGAGCAACCGTCAACGAATCGAAAGGCAGGAAGGGATCCGTACTGCAGGCGGACGGATTTGAGTTTTATATATTAATAGATAGATATAGATAGCATTGATTCGGCCAATTAAGGATAAGGACATTGGTGACCATTTAGTAAACTGATATTTAATATGGTCAATTAAAGGCATAACATTAGCTTTAAATAAATCCTTGTGTTTTATGGTGATCTTAATGCCTAAATAAGTAAAACTTTCGGTAGTCAATCTAAATGGAAACTGTTCATAACTTGAAACAAGATTGTTTAATGGAAAAAGCTCACTCTTACTAAGATTAGTTAATAACCAGAAAAACTACTAAATTGATTAAGTAGTGCTACTATTGCCGGAATAGATTTCTCAGGGTTAGAAATAAATAATAACGGATCATCTGCATAAAGAGATAGCTTATGTGTCTTATTCCCACGGACAATACCAAAAATATCAGGGGATTCCCTAAAAGCGGTGGCTAAAGGTTCCAAAGCAATATCAAATAGTAAAGGACTAATTTTTAAAACAATCTCTGTAGTCGTTAATATCCAAATTGATCCCGATCCCAAATTAATAATATTGGGCATATCAGAACATTACCTAAAACTCAGAATAAACCAAATAAATTTCCTTGATTACAGTATAATAACTGGGGAAAAATTGATATTAAAATTTTGGAAACACCCAACAACTCCCACAATCAAGATGTGGATTATGGAGATATCGGAGACCTTACAATTGGAAAAAAATAGATATGTCTAAAGCAAGGGCTATCTAAAATTAGGTAAGTCAATGTTCATACCGCTGGGGTGTAAACTGCCCAAGCGAAATATGAGGTGTTGTTCCTCCAATTTACGCTGGGCCTCACTCTGGCAACAGAGGAGGCCCAGGCCAGAAAGGTCAGATTGGGAATGGGAGGGGGAGTTGAAGTGCTGGGCCATCGGAAGATTAGATTGGTTAAGACGGACTGAGCTATTGATCGGTTATATTTATTGTAAATAATTTACTGTAATTATATTATTTTAACTGTTCATTTTAATGACCCCTGTCGCAAATTTGTTACCAACCCACTGCACCCATCATGTTTTACGGATAGCCTATATCAAAAAATATTTATTCAGGGTTTATTTATTCATAAATAAATGCAGCCTTCACCTCATCGTTCCCCAGCCTTGCATTGTCCTCTATATTTCCTCACGAAAATCCACAAACAGGAATACGCCCGGCAAACCACTGCCTGACCCACGGAACACATCGTCACGTAACTCGATTCCGTCCAATCACTCCTTGCCCAGTCACTCCCACCAGCGTACAAGATATCTCACATGCCCTTCAATTCCTTAATATATTTCAATTTCCAGTTCTCCACTGCCTCATGTTCATCATGAACGTCCAGTCCGTCTACACCTCCAATCCCCATTAGAAAAGCCGAAACACCCTCCGTTTGGTCCTTCAACAGAGATCCGATTAATTTCCCTCTACTAATACTCTCCTGTGTCTGGCAGAACTTGACCAAGATGGCGTACAACCCAGGCGACTATGTGCGCAGAAGACACAAAAGCAGCTCTACAAACACACATTACAATCGCTCTACACTCTTAAATCTCCATTCTTGAAACGTAATGTCCTTATTATGTATCTATACACTATAAATGGCTCGATTATAATTATGTTTGTCCTTCTGCTGACTGGTTAGCACGCAACGAATGTGTTTCACTAAATCTCGGTACACGTCACAATAAACTAAACGGATCTGAAGTGAACGGAAAGACGGTCCCAGAGATGCTACCTTACCTGTGAGTTACTCCTGAAATGTTCATATTTTGTGTTTTATTTATTTAGCTCTTGTGGAGTTCCAAACTGCACGAGCATGAGCCAATAGGTGTGTACTATATCTATGTAAAGCAGTACGATTCTGGTACTTCTTATATGAAACGTACATTTTATTTTTGAGTTAGTTATACCAGTTGCTACAGAAGGATAGGCACTCATTGTGCAGGGATCATATATGCACTCATTTTCCAGGGATCAATAATCTATTGAGTGGGAATGCACTTCTCCGAATGCAACAACCACTCCCCCACCACGTTGACGCACTGCCCCGAGTAAATTAAATTAATTGTGTTGCCGTCCCTGGAATTAAAAGGCTCGCAATAGCCAAGTACCGACCTGACATCGGATGGATGGCGTGACACCGAATCTGTGATTTCTTTAGAATGAATATTTGGGCGCGCCAAATGAGCTGCAGCTGTAGTTGCATGTTACAGCATTCATAAAGGTTGCACAATTGTATACATTTAGTGTAAACAACTAGTTAACCCCATTATTTAGCTCCCCCCTAAATGTCCTCTGTGACAGTGTATAAATGCACGTGTTGGTACAGGTACAGTTACTCGTCTTGGGAAATTACATGTAACATGTTCGGCTTGTAAATGAAATAAATGAGGAGTATAAGGAATGTAAGAAGAATCTTAAGAAAGAAATTAGAAAAGCTAAAAGAAGATATGAGGTTGCTTAGGCAAGGAAGATGAAAGTAAATCCAAAGGGTTTCTACAGCTATATTAATAGCAAAAGGATAACGAGGGATAAAATTGGTCCATTAGAGAGTCAGAGTGGACAGCTATCTGCAGAGCCAAAAGAGATGGGGGAGATATTGAACAATTTATTTTCTTCGGTATTCACCAATGAGAAGGATATTGAATTATGTGAGGTAAGGGAAACTAGTAGAGTAGCTATGGATACTGTGAGTTTCAAAGTAAAATAAGTACTGACACTTTTGAAAAATATAAAAGTGGATAAGTCTCCAGGTCCTGACAGGATATTCCCTAGGATATTGAGGGAAGTTAGTGTAGAAATAGCCGGGGCTATGACAGAAATATTTCAAATGTCATTAGAAACGGGAATAGTCCCCGAGGATTGGCGTACTGGGCATGTTGTTCCATTGTTTAAAAAGGGTTCTAAGAGTAAACCTAGCAATTATAGACCTGTTAGTTTGACTTCAGTGGTGGGCAAATTAATGGAAAAGATACTTAGAGATAATATATATATAAGCATCTGGATAAACAGGGTCTGATTAGGAACAGTCAACATGGATTTGTGCCTGGAAGGTCATGTTTGACTAATCTTCTTGAATTTTGTGAAGAGGTTACTACGGAAATTGACGAGGATAAAGCAGTGGATGTTGTCTATATGGACTTTAGTAAGGCCTTTGACAAGGTTCCTCATGGAAGGTTGGTTAAGAAGGTTCAACTGTTGGGTATAAATGCAGGAGTAGCAAGATGGATACAAGAGGGTAATGGTGGATGGCTGTTTATCGGGTTGGAGGCAGGTGACTAGTGGGGTGCCTCAGGGATCTGTGTTGGGTCCTTTGTTGTTTGTCATGTACATCAATGATCTGGATGAAGGTGTGGTAAATTGGATTAGTAAGTATGCAGATGATACCAAGATGGGGGTTGTGGATAATGAAGAGGATTTCCAAAGTCTACAGAGTGATTTAGGCCAATTGGAAGAATGGGCTGAAAGATGCCAGATGGAGTTTAATGCTGATAAATGTGAGGTGCTACACCTTGGCAGGACAAATCAAAATAGGACATACATGGTAAATGGTAGGGAATTGAAGAATGAAGTTGAACAGAGGGTTCTGGGAACAACCGTGCATAGTTCCTTGAAGGTGGAGTCTCATATAGATAGGGTGGTAAAGAAAGCTTTTGGTATGCTAGCCTTTAAAAATTAGAGCATTGAGTATAGAAGCTGGGATGTAATGTTAAAATTGTACAAGGCATTGGTGAGACCAAATCTGGAGTATGGTGTACAATGGTGTAGGTCTTTATTCTCTGGAGCGCAGAAGGTTAAGGGGCGACTTGATAGAGGTCCCCTCTATCAGAGTTGATGTGGACAAGCTTTTCCCTTTGAGAATAGGGAAGATTCAAACAAGAGAACATGACTTCAGAATTAAGGGACAGAGTTTAGGGGTAACATGAGGGG
>NW_026576334.1:55000-117949 GCF_028641065.1 Leucoraja erinaceus
ACAATTTACTGAGGTGGGTCAGGCAGCATCCGTGGAAAAAAAACAATGTTACGTTTCGGGTCGAGATCCTTCTTCAGACTCAGGTTCAGGGAAGAGGGAAACTAGAAGTATGGTATGATAGTTCTAGTTTCCCTCTCCCTTGACTTTGTTTAAAGAAGGATCTAGACCCGAAACATCATCTATTACTTCTCTCCAGAGATGCTGCCTGACCTGATATGTTACTCGAGCATTTTTTGTCCTTTCCGTAAAGAAGATATCCGTGATTTCCAATTATACTTAAGAGGTTATGGGAGAAAGGTATTTGCTTTCCTCTTATCTTGGTTTCTAAAATCTTTAGTTGAATTTCGTTACTGAAAAGGCATAATTCAACCATTTCGCCAAAGTACAGATGACATTCTGTATGACATGGCTGTGACAGATAGCACAATGGGCTAAGAGTTCGGCTGGCGACCGGAAGGTAGCCGGTTCAAATCCCGCTTGGAGTGCATACTGTCGTTGATGTAGACCCGAAACATCACACTTCTCTCCACCCATTTGCCTGTAATATGAACTCGAGCATTTTTTGTCGGCGGCAGGCGCGTGATTTCCTTACGCCCTGTGGGAGAAAGGTATTTGCAAGGGAGATGGTTTCTAAAATCTTTTCGTTGTAATTACGTTACTGAAAAGGCATAATTTGAACCATTTCGCCAAAGTTTTCATGACATTCTGTGTAAACTTTCTTTGCCTTCCACAGGAGACATTAATCTGATGTTATATTGGACAGCAATCATGGTGTGTAGTTGTAATAATTACAACGCTGGTGCTGAACCTGAGGAATCATATTCGATATAATATATACTATTGTATATTGTATTGTATTCAAATTTATTGTCATTGTCTCAATTAGAGACAACGAAATGAATTTTCCTTTACAGTCAGTATCATAAAAATAAATAAATATTAAATATTATATTTTAATATTAACATATTTTAAAAAAAATAGAAATTTTAAAAAAAAAGCGCAGACACAGAAAGTCCACGACACAACATAACACAGTGGCACCAAGGTGAGGAAGGCACCATAGTCCAGCCAGCCTCCCCTCCGATCTTCCCAGATGTTCATCCGTGGTCGGGGCCTTCCGAGCACCCGCAGTCGCCGCCCCGGGTGGCCCGATGTTCAGGCCCTCACGCCGGGCTGGTGGAACGCCGACGCCGAACCCCGACGGTGAGCATCCTCCTCCTCAGCGGCCCGGACCTCCTGATCAGCCGCCTCCCGCTGCCGGAGTCTGCAGCTCCTGAGTCCGCAGGCCGAGCCGGGCAGAGTCACAGGACCCCGCGCTGTCCATCAGCGCCGCCCGCGTTGGGAGCTCCGCAAACCGCAGCTCCATGATGTCGGTGCAGCAGGTCCAGCACTCCGGGCTCCAGACGGCGACCCCCGGTAAGGCATCGCCAGCCCCGCGATGTTTCAGCGCTGTCCCGCCGCTGCTGGAGCTCCGGTCGATCCCGGCAGGAAAGGCCGCGCCAATCCAGGTAGGTAGGCCGCTGTGGGGGGAGGGGGGGGGGCGAGGACGCGACTCGAATAATAGTCGCGTCCTCACCAGGAAGCGGCTGAAGGACGGTATCCCCCGCACCGTGCCCTCTTCCCCCACATAAAAACACCAAAAAAATCATTAAAAAACACACATCATAATTAAAAAAACAAAAAGATATACTAAAACATATGGTGAGATATGAGAAAAGCAATCTCCCGATAGGCAAGAGAAACCCTCTCTTGAATATGTATCTCGTAGCTCATGAGACGGTTAAGCAGATTTACATTGTTTACACAGCAAACCATTTAATGTAACGAGATAACTCACGCCATTCTTCAGCTCCTCCCTGAATTTCCTCAGTGTCAATGCATAGATACATGTGTTGCTACAGGAACTGAGTAACTGGAAAATAAACCCGAATTGTTGCAGAATATATATCGGCGTGCTGAAATATTTGTCCGCATAGGTATAGTTTTCCACTTGCCAGTTCAGAGAATGTACGACATAGGGCATGCACAATACTATGAAATTGGCTGATATAGCGAACAACAAAATCATTGACTTTCTGCGATTCTCCACCTCTGGATCCTTCTCAATCTCACTGCTGTTCCGGAGTCCCCGGCGGATTCTATTCGCTGCAATAATGTACCTGACGGTTAAAGCATTGAACAGAAGAATTAAAAATATTGGCACAAGCGGCGTCATAATACTATCAAATGACTCATAGGCTCGCCACACGGAGGAGGTAAAGTATTCAGCTTTTGGAACGCAGCGGCGTGGATCCACTGCAAAGTAAAATGGAAATGACTGAGCACAGCTCACTAGGCCCACTGTCCCTATCACCACGCATGATGTTCTTTCGGTGCAATATCGATTACGCAGGTTTTGACAGCAGATGGCGATGAAGCGATCAAACGTGAATGCAACCGTGTACCATACAGAACAATCCATGGCAACCATTCCCAGAACAAGTGTCACAGAGCATACGGGTGGTACGAGCAAGAAATTTGCAAATAAATAGATATAATTGATCTTCTCCAAAATAACAGCAAAGACAACCACCATCAGATCTGCTGCCGCCATGGCCACGAAATAGCGGGTAATGCATTTTGAGAGTCCACATTTGGCGCGGCACATGATCACAATTGCCGTTAAATTAACTGAAAGAAATGAAAAATATAGAATTACTTTCACAATTTGTCACATTACCTGGGCAGCCAGAGTACCAATGAAGCCCAACACAGCAGATGTTTATTCTGGCCACCTACAAATTTCTGTGTCGAGGCTTGTTGGCACCAATACTCCCAATGCCCCTGCATTGTACTCTATCCGTCGAATATGTTCAAAAGTCATCGGAGTATAATTATTCCATTCGATCCACTTAGTCTACTCCACCATTCAATAATGGTTGATCTATATTTCCCTTTCAACCCCTTCTCCTGCCTTTACCCCATATTATCTGTTACCGTTATTTAATCAAGAACCAAACATTTTGGTGTTGATGATCTGTTAAGCACCAACCACATTGATACGGCAGTACAGAAGGCATATTGCATCGTCACTATTTCCTTAGGATAATGAAAAAAATCGGCATTCTTTGGTGACTCTTGCAAACTACTACAGATTCATCAGATTCACCAGAGAAAGCATACTGTCGGGTTTCATCAGAACATACTTTGGAAGCAGCTGTTCCCAAGACAGGGAGCTGCAAGACATTGCAGGGAGCTGTAAATGTAGACAAGTCCTTCACACCGACCAGAATTTCTATCCTCACACCTCAGCGGAACAGTAACCGATCTGATCAAATATCTATTTCACGCCGTTTACACTAACTGCTCCCTTCTCCCATCGGACAAATTGTACAGAGGCTTTCAATCGGGCAGTGCCAGGCTCAGGAACAGCTTCTTCACCGGTTATCCGATGTCTGACTGACCCTTCCATAAGTTAGGATACTGTCCTATTCACCTACAACCAATTGTGGACATTAGGGTTCGGCTGTGGAACTGATGCGCAACAATGCTAAGAACTATGGAAACGACATGTGTTCCTGTGCCCTGGCTATTGTACTCGAATTTGACAGGATTATATGTATGTCGGGTATTATCGGACATGAAGGTAAACACAAAATGCTGGAGTAACTCAGCGGGATAGGCAGCATCTCTGGAGAGAAGGAATGGGTCACGTTTCGGGTCGACACCCTCTTGAGACTGATGTCTGCGGAGTGGGCGGAACAGAGATGGAATGTAGTCGGAGACAGTAAGACTGGTGGGGGAACTGGGGAGGGGAGGGGATGCAGAGAGAGGGAATGCAAGGGCTATTTGATGTTCGAGAAGTCAATGTTCATATCGCTGGGGTGTTTAAGACCCAAGCGAACTATGCGGTTCTATTCCTGCAATTTGCACTGGGCCTCACACTGACAATGGAGCAAAGGTCAGATTGGGAATGGGACGTTGAGTTCAAGTGCTGATCAAACGGGAGATCATGCAGGTTAAGGCGGGCTGAGCGGAGTTGTGCAGCGTAACGATCACCGAGCCTGCGTTTGTTCTCGCCGCTGTACAGGAGTTGACATCTGAAGCAGCAATTACAATAGAGGAGGCTGGAGGACGTGCAAGTGGACCTCTGCCTCACCTAAAAAGACTGTCGAGGTCTTTGATGGAGTCGGGTAGGAAGGTAAAGGGACAGGTGTTCCATCTCCCGCGGTCGCAGGGGAAAGTACCTGGGGAGGTGGTGTTTTATGGGTGGGATGGGTCGAGTTGACCTTGGAGTTGCGGAGGGAACGGTCTCTGTGGAAAGCAGAAAAGGGGTGGAGATGGCAAGATGTGCCCAGTAGTGGGATCCCGTGGGAGGTGGCGAAGGTGTTGGAGGATTATATGCTGTGTGTGACGGCTGATGGTGTGGAGGGTGAGGACAAGCGGGGCTCCGCCCTTTTTACGTATGGGGGGATGGGAGCAAGAACGGGGCTGCGGGATATAGAGGAGCCCTAGATAGGACATCTTCTATAAAGGAAGAGGGGAAAACCAGTTTCCTAAAGAGTGAGGACATCTCCGTTGACCTGTTATGGGCGCAGATGCGGCATAGACGGAGGAATTGGGACTAGGTGATTGAGTCGTTACATGAATCAGTTTGGGAAGAAGTGTAGTCTAGATAGTATGGGAATCAGTGGTTTGTTTATAGATGTTCTAAAATTAGTATCTGACATGTAAAAGTATTATCTGATAAGTTTGGATATCAAGAGCAACAATGGTTTTCACTGTACATCGTTACATGAGACAACAACAATCCTAATCCGAAACCGGTACCGTGCCTTCTACCCACCAAGTCAATTTTGCGCCCAGTTTATAATAAAGCGGCACATCCCTTGTGTTTTAGCATTCTGGATCAACCTGCCATGCGGGAGCTTTTCCAAATTCTAACCACTATGCATATAGGTAACATTTACAGCCTGACCTTCATCCATCTCCTTGGCTATCACCTCAAACATGCAATTGAGTGTTTGAGATATGATTTCTCTTCCGTAAAAATACGTACAGGAAAGGTTTAGAGGCATATGGGTGATGCGCTGACAGGTGGAACTAGTGTAAATGGGGCATTATGGTCAGCATGGGCGATTTTGGCCGAATATCCTGTTTCTGTACCGCATCACTATATAGTTATGGTTTTTAAATCACGTTGACCTCTCCTGATTTTCCATCTGTGCCTCAGAATCTGCACCAGTAACTTTGCTACCAGTGATAAAGCGCGTTCGTCCTTCAATCTTTAAACATTTTCCCTTCTGAAGAAGAGCACAGTATTACCATTTCAGTACATTTCCACGCTTTGATGGCGCCGGGACTGATTGACGCCAGAGATAGATAACAGGGCCCAGAGTTCACTCAGCAGTGACTTGGATTTCGAATTGTGATGGCCTGTCAACCTTCCCAGGAGATAATATTAGAGGGAAATCAAACGATCTGTTCTATTTGTTACTTGATATAAATATTTCTGGAATAGAGCATCTTCCATTTATAAAAGCACACATCCATATTGCATTGTATGGCAATTCCGTAATACATATAAATGTCTGAAATAATTGAAAATCTCATTGAAACCTTCATCAACACTTAAAATATGCAAGTAACATAAATTAAAATCCTTAGGAAAAATGTTTCCCTTTGCAGTTTCCACCGACAGAATTCATGCAATGACCTGAAAACATAGATAGCGGGGTAGGAATATTCTACGGTGCAGAAAGCGCAATATAAAGACGGGGGAACACAAATAGCACCAAGATCCAGCACCTTACCAGGAACACCTGCTGCTGCAAGAACTGGGTAATAAATTTTCACCATGGTGTAAATTACTGGATATTCCATTGTCTGGCTGAAGTAGCGATCAGTTGTACAAAACGTTACAACTCGCTACATTTTCTGTTGCGGGTACATTTTATATAACATTACGGATGACCATTGCGGCAATTAGCGTCTTCCTCAGTCACATCAGCAACAGTCACTGAACAAACAATTAGGATCAACTATTTTTACACATTGTGCAGTAATGCAATATATTTAACCCTTCAAATGATATTATAAGCAATTTGAATTCATGTGTGATAAGTTTTGAAAATATGAATTCGTTCTGTGGGTATCAAACGGATTTGCATGATCAAGTCGACTTAATTTCGCAGGTGTAATGTGTGACGAGTCGTCTTCTGCGGGGATAGGTTGCCGGTGCCCCATCTGTCAGAACATAAAATTTAATAAAATGACAGGAATCTGTGTCCATCTGGCTTCATTATTTAAATAATTCCATAATAATCTCGGAACATTATGCGATGCCGCGCACGTTTTTATACGGGAATTATCCATTTGGCCCATTTAAACGACGTAATGTCGCGCCATAACAGAAACATAGGAACATAGAAATTAGGTGCAGGAGTAGGCCATTCGGCCCTTCGAGCCTGCACCGCCATTCAATATGATCATGGCTGATCATCCAACTCAGTATCCCGTACCTGCCTTCTCTCCATACCCCCTGATCCCCTTAGCCACAAGGGCCACATCTAACTCCCTCTTAAATATAGCCAATGAACTGGCCTCAACTACCCTCTGTGGCCGAGAGTTCCAGAGATTCACCACTCTCTGTGTGAAAAAAGTTCTTCTCATCTCAGTTTTAAAGGATTTCCCCCTTATCCTTAAGCTATGACCCCTTGTCCTGGACTTCCCTAACATCGGGAACAATCTTCCTGCATCTAGCCTGTCCAACCCCTTAAGAATTTTGTAAGTTTCTATAAGATCCCCTCTCAATCTCCTAAATTCTAGAGAGTATAAACCAAGTCTATCCAGTCTTTCTTCATAAGACAGTCCTGACATCCCAGGAATCAGTCTGGTGAACCGTCTCTGCACTCCCTCTATGGCAATAATGTCCTTCCTCAGATTTGGAGACCAAAACTGTACGCAATACTCCAGGTGTGGTCTCACCAAGACCCTGTACAACTGCAGTAGAACCTCCCTGCTCCTATAATTTCTGATCATTTTTAGACTTTCCTTTAAATTGTAATCCATTTACCTGTATGATCCTGTAGCAATATTACATAGGTTTGCATTTAGTCCAAAACTTCATTTTCTGTCCTAAAATAAAAACTTCGCACTAAAATCAATAATCTCCCTTTATCCTAAACGCCTCCGTTGGGGGAAACGTCAAACGAGACTGTATGGTTGGAGTCTGATGACCAGTTTGATGGGTTTCTGTTACAAATAACTCGACAGTCCACCAGATTTAGAGGGCCAAATATGAAGAGAGTTCTCAGATAGCTATCTGAATAATGGATTTGTCCTGGTAAGTGATTTAACGTGTAATCACATTGACTGGGAATGCCGCAGTGGGTAGATTCAATTTCTTAAGTGTCGTAAGGAACGTTCACTTCAACAATCAATTGACAAAGTTGACAAATATGGACAGGTCAGTGATAATGTTTACATGGAGTTTTAGCATTGGATCTGGCACTGGCTAATAGAGAGTTGTGGTGGGGTAGAAAAGAACTGCAGATGCCTGTTGAAATAGAAGGTATACACAAACTGTTGGTATATCTCAGCAGTTGATATATATCAAACTGTTCATATATCTCAATGAGCAGGGACTGCTTTTAGAAATATTCTCCACTGGACAAAGGGCACAGTTACCTTTCTCCCCCTTTCTCGGATCTGAAGCTGCACTTTAATTTTCCGCATTATGTGTTTTTCTTTCAATTATATGCCGGAGAGAGGCAATTAGTATTTTTAACCACTGTTGATTAAGATGAAAATAACAAATGAATGCAACTTCACTTGTCGTGTGTACCAGCGTGGATAGAGCAGCAAGATGGAGTTGGTGCTCATTACAGATTAGATTAATTATGGATACTGTACTTCAGTTAACACTTTATAGTCAAACATTTGAACTAAAAAGAAGGGGTTCTTTATTTTACATAATATCAGATGTAAAACATAGCAGTTAGATTCAATTCAATCATGTCACTGCTTATCCAGACCCATCACTGTTTTCTCACTCCCTTTGTGTGAAAAATGAACCCTCAGATTCCTATTCAATCTTCCCCCTCATCTTAAACCAGTCGCCAGGATCTTGATTCCCCTACTCTATTCGTTGACCCGATCCATATCTCTTATTATTTCAATCGCCACTAAAAGATCATCACTCATCCTCCTGTGCACCAAGGATGGGCGGGTATTCCACACCAAATGTGGAGCAATCTTTACATAAGAGATGGTGGGGGCAGATACCATCGCAGCAAATGAACAGCATTTGGACAGCTGTTTGTCTTGGTTCGGAATGGAGGGAAATGGGACACATACAAGTGAATGAGATCACCATAGATAAGCGCTTCATTATGTATGGAGACGTCGGGCCGAAAGGCCTGCTTCCCACCCATTTGACACACCACTGGAGTCACTGGTTCTATAACCTCTCATGTGCTCTGTCATCGGCCTCCCCAGTTGTAGCCACATAGCAGACACATCACTGACTGCACAACAGGGGCGATACTGTATCGGGTGGTGATGTCACTAACAACAGAGGTGCATCGTTCATCTCCATCGCAAGTGTCCAACAGGTGCTTCACTGTCCTCAAACACAACTCTAGCCTGGAAATCCAAGGAATTAAACATCAATAGGTGTGGATTTTTTTTCAAAGCTGCAAATTAGACAACAAAATGATATAACTGTCTGTCATATACGTTGGTCATTTCAATATGGCCATGATTATTGATGTGTTTCTTTCAGTTTGCATGTGTACCAGACAGACACAGCATGAACGGAGAATTGCTCTCTTGAATAATTGATAAATAGGCACAGAAACACAGAGTGAATTCACTGGAATTTAGGAGGAAGAGAGGGGATTGTAGAAACATATACAATTCATAAGGGATTGGACTGAGGGAGTCCAGAACCAGGGGTCACAGTTCAACAATAAGTGGTAGGCCATTTCGGATTGAGGTGAGGAAAATATTTTTCACCCAGAGAGTTGTGAGTGTGAAATTCTCTGCCACAGAAGGTGGTGAAGGCCAATTCACTGAATGGTTTTAAGAGAGAGTTAGATAGAGCTCTTAGGCCTAATTGAATAAAGGGATTATGGGGTGAAATCATGAACGGGGTATTAACCATATAACCATATAACAATTACAGCACGGAAACAGGCCATCTCGGCTCTACAAGTCCGTGCCGAACAACTTTTTTTCCCTTCGTCCCACCTGCCTGCACTCATAACATAACCCTCCATTCCCTTCTCATCCATATGCCTATCCAACTTATTTTTAAATGATACCAACGAACCTGCCTCCACCACTTCCACTGGAAGCTCATTCCACACCGCTACCACTCTCTGAGTAAAGAAGTCCCCCCTCATGTTACCCCTAAACTTCTGTCCCTTAATTCTGAAGTCATGTCCTCTTGTTTGAATCTTCCCTATTCTCAAAGGGAAAAGCTTGTCCACATCAACTCTGTCTATCCCTCTCATCATTTTAAAGACCTCTATCAATTCCCCCCTTAACCTTCTGCGCTCCAGAGAATAAAGACCTAAACTTAGTCAACCTATCTCTGTAACTTAGTTGTTGAAACCCAGGCAACATTCTAGTAAATCTCCTCTGTACTCTCTCTATTTTGTTGACATCCATTCCATTCCATTGGGCGACCAAAATTGTACACCATACTCCAGATTTGGTCTCATCAATGCCTTGTACAATTTTAACATTACATCCCAGCTTCTATACTCAATGCTCTGATTTATAAAGGCTAGCATACCAAAAGCTTTCTTTACCACCCTATCTATATGAGATTCCACCTTCAAGGAACTATGCACGGTTATTCCCAGATCCCTCTGTTCAACTGTATTCTTCAATTCCCTACCATTTACCAACGAAGTTTTCCATTCATTCCCCTCCCTTATCCTCACCAGATGATAAGCATTTCTAAGATCTAACAGTGAATACTTTAGCGTCTTTTAACAGTTCAAATGCAGAGGAGATAAGAGGAAGAGGGTACTTGTTTTTAACAGTAATGTCATTGAGTCCTCTGTAGTCAATGCAGGGCCGAAGTGTTTTATCCTTTTTATCGACAAAGAAGAATCCAGCTCCTGCAGGTGAAGAGGAAGGTCTGATGATCCCAGTAGCAAGGGCGTCGTCAATGTACCTTTCCATGGCGAGCCGTTCAGGTAAAGACAAGGAGGAGAGATAACCCTTAGGAGGCGCTGTACCTGGCAGAAGGTTGATGTAGCAGTCGTACGGTCTATGCGGCGGAAGAGATGTGGCCTTGGCCTTGTTGAACACCTCCTTCAGGTCCAGATAACACGAGGGAACATTGGTGAGATCTGGAAAGTCCCCTTCCCTTGAACGGGGAGGCTGCCGGAGGGTGGTCCTGGAAGATCCCAGCAAACTGCTCCTCGACGGATCCTTCATAGGCTCAGGAGAAGAATCATGCACCAGACAGGTCAGTTTACAATTATTCCCCCAGGAATATAGTTCCCCAGTACCCCAGTTCAAGTGAATTATGGACAGACAGCCAAGTGAGCCCCAAAACCAGAGGATGAAGAGAAGAGTCGAGGAGGTGAACACTGATGGTCTCAATGTGATCACCTGCCACGACGAGTTGAACAGGTTGAGTTTGAACCTTTGCCGTTGTTTGAACCTTTGCCAGAATTAACGACTTATAATGCAAGCTTGAAGATGAGCACCCTATCTTTGCCCGTGCAACTTGCAGCCACAATGACTCATTACGATATCTCAAAATCCAGGCTCCCCCCCCCTGACTATATCAGAGCTATCCTCTTGGGCTACAGCGCATCCAACTCTGCCATTGGATCCGTGCTTTGCGTATGGTTTCATAACGTCTGCGAAATAAGAGCGCAAGAAAGGCTGTAAAGTGTACAGATACAGATTGTCAGACTCATCCTGTACGATACGATAACGTTCTATCGTAGCGCATCGTACAGGGTGCGTCTAACTACAATTGTAGGCTTTACGTATGTCGTTCCAATGTCTGTTCTTATTTCGTGGACCCTATGAAAAAACGACATTGTGTCTGCACGTAATAACCAGTATAGTATAATTCCATCGATTCCATCGCTCATTCCCCTGGCATATCTGGTCTCACCCTATAGGATATGCTATTTTGTATCCATCCTGTTCTACAATTTAACATACACATGTATTCTTTCGTTCCCAAATTGATTAAGTGTCATGGAACTAAGATGTTATATCCACAGATGCTCCCTAAGTTGCTGAGTGTCTCCATCCTCTTTTTATTTGTTTGCCGGTGACTGTCGTACATCACACAAGTAATCTAGGCACTGAATCATTTTAATAAAAGCAGTTCCCGGCGTTGCATTGTATTGTGGACGCAGAACCATTGTGTGCGGAATAGATTTACCAGAGCTCTTTTGTTCGGATATAGGGCGCATTTCCTGCCATGAAAAATTTCTGCAACGTGCATTGTTTTCGCTAGAGTGGTGCATGTCGACTCATGATTTGATAGATGTTTGTAGAAGTAAAACAAGTTTACATGGTGTAGATGACGGTCGTTTCATTCCCCATGGTGGAAATGTCAAATATAAGAGAGGTACGGAGTTCAAAGTGCATGTACAAAGCATGATTGTTTGAATATAGGTTCCTGGTTTGCATTGTCAGGGCAGTTGGCGGATGCAGATACAACGGCGACGTCTAAGAGGTATTAAGAAAGGAAACATGGAATCGTGGAATATGTGGATGTCGACCATATGGAACTGGATTAATTTAACTTGGTTTTGCGTTCGGCACAGACATCGTGGAATGCAGGGCAGTTTCATGTGCTGTGATATGCCATGGTCTATGTGTTTTACTCCCAATTCCACAAGTCGGAATGAGATCCAGATCCGCAATTCGCCGTGGAGGCAGGTTAAGTGCCGGCAAGTAGGTGCCGTCGGCTGAGACCTCGGGCAGTGGACTGTGTGCAGAACGGTCAAGACTACATCACAGCCGGGTCACATGCAGTTCATTATATTTTATTGTTTCCAATTAACCCGTGTGCTTTCCTATCTCCTTGCAGTTAATTTAACGGCGATCGTGATCCTATCCCGTGGAAAATATGATCTTTCCAAATGTATCACACGCTACTTGGTCGGAATGGCAGCGGCGGATTTCATGGTAGTTAACATCGCTATTATCGTTGAGCAGATTAACAATATCTATTTCTACGCCCGATTCCTGCTCATAACTCCAGTATGTGTTCTGACACTTTTCTTCAAAGTTGTAAGCATGGACTGTTCTGTTTGGCTCACTGTTGCTTTCACTTTCGATCGCTATATTGCGATTTGCTGTCAGAATCTGTGGGAAAAATATTGTACCCAGAGAACAGCGTCAATAATTATGATAACAGTAGGGCCAATCGCTCTATCAACCAGTAACCCAATCGCTCTATCAACCAATTTCATATTACTATGGATGATCTATGTAATTCATTCCATGATCTGGCAAGCGGAGAATTATACCTACACAGACAAATATTTGAATACTCCATCATATATCATACAGCAATGTGGCGCTATGCTAATGTTTCTTAGTAGCTGCACTAACACCTGCATCTATGGACTGACGCAGAGGAAGTTCAGAGAGGAGCTGAAAAATGGCGTGAAGTATGTGCTTACATTAAAATGGCTGCTATGTAAATAATACAGAGAAACGCCTGAATGTAAATTGGATGAATGGGCAAATAAACACTGCAAAGTACCCACAATTGTCCTCATCATGTCATAAACTCACGGAGCACAATGACAATTAATTTGAATCTGAATCTGGTCTGAATCACAGCCAGATAGCTGCATGATATTGTTGTAGCAGAAAATAATATAAACGCTTGGATTAAATCGGGTACCTGCACCCGAGGCGACAATGAAATAATCGTTAGACCGATAACTGACTATGTTTTGGGGGCACCGCTTTACGACCATTGACCAAGGCTATCTTCGCAATTGTGTAATAACTGGAGTACGCGGTTTCATTTTTATGACGATCTCAAGACTCCACCAGATTAGTATCCGCCCGAACACATTTGACGAAAACTCATGTTGTTAACGGATTGTTTATTTGTGCCTGGATTAAAGATCACATTTTCTTTTGAAAATCTCCTTTATTTCCTTGATGCTGTTTTACGGATTAGGTTTAATTTCCAATTAATTGCTCACAAAATAAATTGCTTTCTCCCGTGGAATTGAAGGACATGAAACTGCGTTATTTTTTTTTTCACGCCACTTTATCAAGGTAACTGATCCACCTTTACAGACGAAGAACCGATTCAACTGCTCTTTTTCCAAGCTAGTGTACTGAATTCAGTGCAAAATCTGTCCTGTTCACATAAGTCAGGCCATGGTGTTGGGTAGACTGATGGGACTAAAGGCTGATAAATCCCCAGGGCCTGACGGTCTGCATCCCAGGGTCATTAAGGAGGTGGATTCTGAAATCGTGGACACATTGGTGATCATTTTCCAATGTTCCAATAATTCAGGATCAATTCCTGTGGATTGGAGGGTAGCTAATGTTATCCAACGTTTTAAGAAAGGCGGGAGAGAGAAAACAGGGAATTATAGACCAGTTAGCCTGACATCGGTAGTGGGGAAGATGCTGGAATCAATTGTAGAAGATGAAATAGCGGCACATTTGGATAGCAGTAACAGGATCCGTCAGAGTCAGCATGAATTGGGGAACGTGGAAGTACAAAGAGATCTGGGGGGTCCATGTTCATCACACTGAAAGTAAACATGCAGGTACAGCAGGCAGTGAAGAAAACTAGTGGCATGTTGGCCTTCATAACAAGAGGAGTTGAGCATAAGAGCAAAGAGAACCTTCTGCAGTTGTACAGGGCCCTGGTGGAACCACACCTGGAGTGTTGTCTGCAGTTTTGGTCTCCAAATTTGAGGAAGGACATTCTTGCTTTTGAGTGAGTGCAGCGTAGGTTCACGAGGTTAATTCCGGGATGGCTGGACTGTCACATGTTGATAGAATGGAGCGGCTGGGCTTGTATACGCTGAAATATAGAAGGACGAGTGGGGATCTTCATGAAACATATTATGGATTTGGACACGCAAGAGGCAAGAAACGTGGAAGTACAAAGAGATCTGGGGGTCCTTGTTCAACACTCACTGAAAGTAAACATGCAGGTACAGCAGGCTGTGAAGAAAGCTAATGGCATGTTGGCCTTCATAACAAGAGGTGTTGAGCATAGGAGCAAAGAGAACCATATGCAGTTGTACAGGGCAGCGTAGGTTAATACCGGGACGGCGGGGCTGTCACATGTGGAACGGCTGGGCTTGTAGACGCTGAAATATAGAAGGACATTGAAACATAGAAACATAGAAATTAGGTGCAGGAGTAGGCCATTCGGCCCTTCGAGCCTGCACCGCCATTCAATATGATCATGGCTGATCATCCAACTCAGTATCCCGTACCTGCCTTCTCTCCATACCCTCTGATCCCCTTAGCCACAAGGGTCACATCTAACTCCCTCTTAAATATAGCCAATGAACTGGCCTCGACTACCCTATGTGGCAGAGAGTTCCAGAGATTCACCACTCTCTGTGTGAAAAAAGTTCTTCTCATCTCGTTCCTAAAGGATTTCCCCCTTATCCTTAAGCTGTGACCCCTTGTCCTGGACTTCCCCAACATCGGGAGCAATCTTCCTGCATCTAGCCTGTCCAACCCCTTAAGAATTTTGTAAGTTTCTATAAGATCCCCTCTCAGTCTCCTAAATTCTAGAGTATAAACCAAGTCTATCCAGTCTTTCTTCATAAGACAATCCTGACATCCCAGGAATCAGTCTGGTGAACCTTCTCTGCACTCCCTCTATGGCAAGAATGTCCTTCCTCAGATTTGGAGACCAAAACTGTACGCAATACCCCAGGTGTGGTCTCACCAAGACCCCGTACAACTGCAGTAGAACCTCCCTGCTCCTATACTCAAATCCTTTTGCTATGAAAGCTAACATACCATTCGCTTTCTTCAATGCCTGCTGCACCTGCATGCCTACTTTCAATGACTGGTGTACCATGACACCCAGGTCTCGCTGCATCTCCCCTTTTCCTAGTCGGCCACCATTTAGACAATAGTCTGCTTTCCTGTTTTTGCCACCAAAATGCATAACCTCACACTTATCCACATTATACTGCATCTGCCAAACATTTGCCCACTCGCCCAGCCTATCCAAGTCACCTTGCAGTCTCCTAGCATCCTCCTCACAGCTAACACTGCCCCCCAGCTTAGTGTCATCCGCACACTTGGAGATATTGCCTTCAATTCCCTCATCCAGATCATTAATATATCATTAATATATAATTAAGGACGAGTGGGGATCTTCATGAAACATATTAGATTATTAATGGATTGGGCAGGCAAGAGGCAGGACACATGTTCTCGATGTTGTGGGTGTCCACAACCAGGGGCCACAGTTTAAGAATAAGGGGGTGAGAACGTAGGTACGGATTTTTTCACCCAGAGAGTTGTGAATTAGTGGAATTCTCTGCCTCAGAAGGCAGCGAAGGCCTATATTCTGACTGCTTTCAAGAGAGAGTTAGATAGAGCTATTAAAGATAGCAGTGTCCGGGGATATGGTGAGAAGGCAGGACGGGGTACTGAATGTGGATGATCACAGTGAATGGCGGTGTTGGCTCGAAGGGCCGAATGGCCTACTTCTGCACATATAGTGTATTGTCTATTGTTTATTGTCTATTCTATTTTGGAGAAACCAGACGCAGGATAGTTGATTATTTTGCGGATCTCATGCCCGCAGTCACGGCTCGGAATTTCCGGCTTCCCTGTCATGTTAACTCACGGTGCCAATTCCACACTGACCTTTCTGCCCGTCACCTCCATCAACGTTACGAGACTCAAGATAGCTCTCGGAATATCATCTCACTTTGCGTCGGGGCAAGTTACATCCTGCAGGACATGATTTTCCCAAAGACAGAAACTAATGGTCGCTATTTTCACATATGAACGTCGAGAGGGCAAGTTGGTCCGCTACTTCGGTTTTTTGTTTTAGGTTTCAGAGGTTTTATTATTTCCCATTGCTAATCACAGAGCCACATAGAGCACAGAAATGTGGCCTTCAGCATTAATCGCCCATGCGGACAAAGTTGCTCTATCCGTACTAATTCTTTTGGCCTGTTGTTTCCTCAAAAAAACCACGTCCATAAAATCTCACATTCCAGATTTTTGACAAAGGAAATAGTTATCCCAACGACAATGAACAGCTTGACCGTCAGCACATTGAACTAGAGTGGGTGAGAGAGAGGTAAGTTAATTTTAAAAGTACAAGGGTCTCAGGGGTAACATCCAGGCCATATCAGTGGATGAGACATCCACGGTTGCGATAATCAGAAGTGACAGAAGGCCACTTAGACACATTGTCCGACACCCACTCTCTACCATTGGCCATTGGTGTTTGGCTATCTGACCTCCAACTTGCACCGACAAGATGGCAGCTTTCGTCACATTCTTCTCCGCTTCGAAACGGTTCTGGGTCCAAAAATAAATACGAGGCCACTGTCTCATCGGAAGAAATCACCGCACAATATCTAAATTCATGATGACTGAATATCGCACCCAAATCCAAGAATTGGTTTCTGGTTTTACAAACGCTGGCCTGTTCCTGTATGCCTGTGTTTTATTCGGATTTCAGCGATTGTACTTGTCACAGCGGTATGGGCCAATTGTCGCTGAACGTTGCAAGGTTGAATGGGCAGCCTGGTCAGTTCTTATTTCCCTGCTGTATGATTCTAGGACTCGAGGAACAACAAGACGGTCCACGGAGACATTTTATTTCTTGTTCATGAAGTTTTCTTATCATCCCCTTCCATGCTTCTCTTATATGTCCGCCCTGCATCGAAACACGTCATAAGTCTTCTACTGTTTTACTAAATTCCAATTCCATGGTCAAAACGGCTTAACCTACAATGTTTCGTCTGTATACACCTCCAAGCCCCACCAACAATAGCCGAAATTTCTCATATCAATGTACCTGTCAAATGTCTTTACAATGTACCCCTTCTGATATAATGCCATCCATCTTTTCATAATTGATTGCCACGGGAACCTTAACAAAGGCCGTGCTAATGTACAAATGGACTACATCTCCGGACGTCCTCGCATTTGTCTACTTGGCGACGTCTTCGAAAAGCCCAATCAAAATCGTGAGTCAGGATCTTCCACGTGGAAAGTTATTCAGAATATCCCTAATCAATTTCTCTTTCCTCGTGACCTTTTTTCTGGAAATATGGCGTTCGTTCCATCAGAATGAACAGTGATGTACTTGAGGTTTCTCCATTTTCCAGACATTCACTTTCACATCACACCACAGTGAGTGAAAGCAGATAGAAATCCCTTGTGTTAAAGAAAACGTTTTAATACTTTATGTGTGGGTAGGAGAGAAGTGAATTGTTTGATGGACATCGATGAAAAGTATCATTGTGGGCGTGAGGCCGGGCTATGTGTAATGGGGCGAAATGGGATGATGGGTTCGAGGGAGAGGGTGCTCATACCAGAGATGGGGGATGCCTAGAATCCGGAAAAATGTCAGTGCCAGTACGGATACGCGGAATATTAAGTGCTAATTTACATTGCGTGGAGCCTCCCCTGGCAATAGACAATAGACAATAGGTGCAGGAGTAGCTCATTCGGCTCTTCGAGCCAGCATCGTCAATCAATGTGATCATGGCTCATCATCACCAATCAGTACCCCATTCTTGCCTTCTCCCCATATCCACTATTCCGCTATCTTTAAGAGCTATATCAAGCTCTATCTTGAAAGTATCCAGAAAACCGGCCTCCGCCACCCTCTGAGGCAGAGAATTGCACAGACTCACAACTCTCTGAGTGAAAAAGTGTGTCCTCGTCTCCGTTCTAAATGGCTTTCCACTGGCAGTGGAGAACGAGCATTGAAACGATATAAAGTCGGGAGCTCGAGTTTACTATTGCCTAATGACAGCCAGGTGCTCTCCGATTTGGTTGCATGCATTGCGCGTGGCTTTGCTGATGAAGTTGAGGATACATTGGGAGCACAGATTCGAGTATATAAAGATTGAGGAGGTGGTCGTGAATCCTGCATCACCTGAAAGATGTTTGGATCCATAATGATGGAATAGATAAGAATAAATGATGAAACTACTGCGAATTCAAGGAAAGTGTCTCAATCGGGCGTGGGGTAGAGGAATTAACATGTTAGGGAGTAAGTGGGGAAGTGAGCTCTGTGAAAGGAGGAAGCCGGTAGGCCCAGGTGTATTAATGCCCTGGCCAGCAGGAACCGGTGGTTAATGCACCTGTGTGTAGTAAATGCAAAAATCACCTGGCGTAGTGAGGAACGGTGGTGCGCCAGATGTGTAGGAAATCAGGATGGAAGTGTCGACCTTGGCATCAGGAACATCGGAAAGAGGGCGGTGAGAATGGGAGTCTGCGAATGGCGAGATGAAACTCCGTCAGTTACAGCAAGGGAAGCCAAGTTTCACGAATACGCGGCGCATTAGAAACGTCCTTATGCAACACCTAAACATAGAAACAAATAACAGCAGGTGCAGGAGTAGGCTTTTCGGCCTTTCGAGCCAGCACCACCATTCAATATGATCATGGATGATCATCTAAAATCAGTAGCCCGTTGCTGCTTTAATCCCTTATCCCTTGATTCATTTAGCTGTACACGGCCAAATCTAACTCCCTCTTGAAGACATCCAGGGAATTGGCCTCCACTGCCTTCTGTGGCAGAAAATTCCAGATTCACAACTCTCCGGGAGGAAACGTTGTGCTTCATCTCAGTCCTAAATGACCAACGTTTTTTCCTTAAACTGTGATCGGCTACGACCACTGCTACTGGACCATTTTCCTACATCTAGCCTGTGCATCCTTTAAGAATTGTATCTGGTTCTATTATATATCCTTCAAATTCCAGTGAATATAAGCCCAGTCGACCCATTCTTTCTTTATAGGTCAGATCCGCCATTCCAGGAAATAACCTGGTGAACCTCTGCTGCACACCCTCCATAGGAAGAATGTCCCTGCTCAAATTAGATCCGAGTTGCATACAATACTTCAGGTGCGATCTCAACAGCGCCCTGTACAACTGCAGTAGGACCTCCTTGCTCCTAAACACAAACACACTCGCAATGAAGGCCAGCATGCCATTAGCTTTCTTCACAGCCCGCTATACCTGCATGCTTATTTTCAGTGACTGCTGTACAAGCGCACTCAGGTCTCGTTCCATGTGAGGTTATCCTATTTTCCTCATCTGACACCATTCAGATAATTACCTGCCTTACTGTTCTCGCCTGAAAAATGGATAACCTCGCATGTATCCACATTATACTGCAAATACCATGCATCTGCCCACTCACCCAACCTCTCCAAGGTACCCTGCAGCGTCTTAGCATATTCATCGCAGCATCACCCCCAGCTTTGTGTCATCCGCAAACTCGGAGATGTTACATTTAAATCCCTCGTCTAAATAATTAATATATATTTTGCGTAACTGGGGTCCCAGCATCGCGCCGTGCGTCACCAGACTAGTCATTGCCTGCTATTCTGAAAGGACCTGTTAATTCCTACACTTTGTTTCAATGTCTTCCAAACTGTCCTCTATCCATGTCGATACCGTACCTCCCCGCACCCCACCCCCAATGACATGTGCTCCAATTGTGCACATTAATAGATTGTGTGGGACCTTGTGGCGTTTTGAAAATCCAGATACACCCTTATCCGTTCTACTTGTTACATCCGCGAAAAAAATTCAGAAGATTAGTCAAGCATGATTTCCCCTTTACAAATCCATGTTGACTTTGACCGAACAGGTTACGGCTTTCAAAATGCGCTTCTTCCTTCTTTAAAAATCGACCAAAGCATCTCCCCCAGAGAAAAACGTAGCACTCAATACCAAGAAAACAAATTAGCTTATCATTGACTTCAGGAATCATATAACCATATAACAATTACAGCACTGAAACAGGCCATTTCGGCCCTTCAAGTCCGTGCCGAAGATTTATTTTTCCCCTAGTCCCATCTACCTGCACTCAGACCATAACCCTCCATTCATTTCCCGTCCATATACATATCCAATTTATTTTCAATTATAAATTCGAACCTTCCCCCACCACTTCCACTGGAAGCTCATTCCACACAGCTACCACTCTCTGCGTAAAGATGTTCTCCCTAATGTTACGCCTAATGTTACGGGTGTCAAATGGGATAGTCGAGAATGGAGTTAAAGGGAAAGGGGTTCTTAAATGTGTGAGCGGAGAGAAAGAGGGGTGTAAAATGAGGGTAGAAGCAATAGGTAGCAAGGTGAAAAGTAAAAGTGGCAGGCAGACACATCCAGGGCAAAAATCAAAAAGGGCCACTTTTCAACAGAATTGTGTAAGGGGTAAGAGTGTTGTAAAAACATGCTAGAAGGCTTTGTGGCTCAATGCAAGGAGCATTCGTAATAAGGTGGATGAGTTGAATGTGCAGATAGCTAATAATGACTATGATATAGTTGGGATCACGGAGACATGGCTCCAGGGTGACCAAGGCTGGGAGCTGAACATCCAGGGATATTCAATATTCAGGAGATATAGACAGAAAAGAAAAGGAGGCGGGGTAGCGTTGCTGGTTAGAGAGCACATTTAACGCAATGGAAAGCAAGGACATTAGCTTGGAGGATGTGGAATCGATATGGGTAGAGCTGCGAAACACTAAGGGGCAGAAAACGCTAGTGAGAGTTGTGTACAGGCCAACTAACAGTAGTAGTGGAGTTAGGGATGGAATCAAACAGAAAATTAGAAATGCGTGCAACAAAGGTAAAACTGTTATAATGGGTGACTTCAATCTACATATAGATTGGGTGATTCAAATTGGCAGGGGTGCTGAGGAAGAGGATTTCTTGGAATGTATGCGGGATAGTTTTCTAAATTAACATGTACAGGAACCAACGAGCGAGCAGGCTATTCTAGACTGGGTATTGAGTAACGAGGAAGGGTTAGTTAACAATCTTGTTGTGCGTGGCCCCTTGGGCAAGAGTGACCATAATATGGTTGAGGTCTTCATTAGGATGGATAATGATATAATTAATTCAGAAACAAGGGTTCTGAACTTAAAGAAAGGTAACTTTGAGGGTATGAGACATGAATTGGCCAAGATAGACTGGCAATTGATTCTTAAAGGGTTGACGGTGGATAGGCAATGGAAGGCATTTAAAGACTGCATGGATGAACTACAAAAATTGTTCATTCCAGTTTGGCAAAAGAATAAATCAGAGAAGGTAGTGTATCCGTGGATAACAAGGGAAACCAGGGATAGTATCAAAACAAAAGATGAAGCATACAAATTAGCCAGAAAAGGCAGCCTACCAGAGGACTGGGAGAAATTCAGAGTCCAGCAGAGGAGGACAAAGGGCTTAATTATGAAAGGGAAATAGATTATGAAAGAAAACTGGCAGGGAACATAAAAACTGACTGCAAAAGTTTGTATATATATGTGAAGAGAAAAAGATTAGTTAAAACAAATGCAGGTCCCTTGCAGTGAGAAACAGGTGAATTGATCATGGGGGACAAGGACATGGCAGACCAATTGAATAACTACTTTGGTTTTGTCTTCACTAAGGAAGTCATAAATAATCTGCCAGAAATAGCAGGGGACCGGGGGTCAAATGAGATGGAGGAACTGAATGAAATCCAGGTTAGCCTGGAAGTGGTGTTAGGTAAATTGAATGGACTAAAGGCCGATAAATCCCCAGGGTTAGATAGGCTGCATTCCCAGAGTACTTAAGGAAGTAGCCCCAGAAATAGTGGATGCATTAGTGATACTATTCAAAACTCTTTAGATTCTGGAGTAGCTCCTGAGGATTGGAGGGTAGCTAATGTAACCCCACTTTTTAAAAACGGAGGAAGAGAGTAAACGGGAAATTACAGACCAGTTAGTCTAACATCGGTAGTGGGGAAACTGTTAAAGTCAGTTATTAAAGATGGGATAGCAGCACATTTGGAAAGTGGTGAAATCATTGGACAAAATCAGCATGGGTCTATGAAAGGTAAATCATGTCTGATGAAACTTATAGAATTGTTCGAGGATGTAACTAGTAGAGTGGATAAGGGAGAACCAGAGGATGTGTTATATCTGGACTTTCATAAGGCTTTCGACAAGGTCCCACATAAGAGATTAGTATACAAACTTAAAGCACACGGTATTGGGGGTTCAGTATTGATGTAGATAGGAACTGGCTGGCAGGCAGGAAGCAAAGAGTAGGAGTAAACGGGTCCTTTTCAGAATGCCAGGCAGTGACTAGTGGGGTACCGCAAGGCTCAGTGCTGGGATCCCAGCTATTTACAATATATATTAATGATTTGGTCGAGGGAATTGAATGCATCATCTCCAAGTTTGCGGATGACACGAAAAGCTGAGGAGGATGCTAGGAGGCTGCAAGGTGACTTGGATAGGCTGGGTGAGTGGGCAAATGCATGGCAGATGCAGTATAATGTGAATAAATGTGAGGTTATCCACTTTGGTGGCAAAAACAGGAAAGTAGACTATTACCTGAATGGTGGCCGATTAGGAAATGCGGAGATGCAACGAGACCTGGGTGGCATGGTACACCAGTCATTGAAAGTAGGCATGCAGGTGCAGCAGACAGTGAAGAAAGCGAATGGTATGTTAGCATTCATAGCAACAGACCCCTATCAAGTCCCCCCTTAACCATCTGCGCAGGAAGATGCAGGGTGACCATCCCCCACTGCACATAAACGGAGAAAGAGTTTACAGAGTCTGCAGTTTCCAGTTCCTGGGAACCCACATCTCAGCAGATCTCAGGTGGTCAACTAACACGCACTCCCTGGTAAAGAAGGCACAACAACGGCTTTATTTTCTAAGGTCACTAAGGAAATTCAACTTGCCACAAAAGCTGCTAGTCTCATAGATCTATAGCTCTCGTTGCCTCCGAAAGGCATCACGCATCCTAAAGGTCGCATCTGATCCCACACATCACTTGTGTTCCCTTCTGCCCTCAGGAAACCATTACAGGTCCAACAAATCACACACCACATGCGTAACAAACAGTTTCTACAACCAAGACCATCACTACTCTGAAATGTGCACTGCATACACACACCCCATAGCTAATATTTTTCTACAGCTATAACAAAATGTTGTGAAATATTGCGCATTCTGACGACGACATTTTTCTTTCCGTTTTTGCTTTTTTCATTGTCGTTCCTATTTATCTGATACGTTTGAGCTCCGCTCGGGCAGTGCGCCTGAAATTTCGTTGTATGTATTTCCAATGACAATGAAGTGTATTGTTATCATTATTATTACTATTATTATTATTATTATTATTATTTTATTTATTTTTAATTAAAAAACAATTATAACACGTGATTGTAATCACATATAGTACATCGATCTGTGTTTGCTAGCAAACATATCAATAATGTTCACCGTATCTCGGTATACGTGACAATAGTCAAACTAAACCTAAAGATTATGTTATGGAGAACAGCTAAATATTGAACCAAATATCAGCAATGGAACATGGATTGGGTTGAAGGATAGGTCTTTCAATTCTGCGATTTAATCGGCTGCTGGCATTGAGACAAAAATTGCACCGTTTTTTTGTTTGAAAGTCATTCAGAAATCGATTTGGATTAATTGATGCTTCAAGACATCACTGAATAGAGAAATTGCATTGTTCCCCTCAATAACGTTGAGATATTAAAGCACCTAAAAGGGAAGACCGCCGCCCGTTAAGAAGAGACTCCCCGTTTCACCCATCAGTAAACCCCAGGTTCCATTGTTGACGTTCTTCGGCTAATGTTATGATACGTGTTTGGAAGTGATTGCCTATGCCATACGTATAATAATGCCTGGGATGATTTTGATCTAGTAACTCAAACCTCCAGTTAAAAGATAAAACATACACTTTGTTGAGACAACTTTGTGGAAACGAGTATTTGTAATTTCACTCGAAATGTGAACTGCATTTCACAATGACACAATTAGTAAAAATAGCTTCGAGCAATTGTTTGTTCAGTGGGTTGTGGCTGATGTGAGCGAAGAAGCACTCGCACTAATTGAACCAGCGGATCTTCTCTCTCACATATAAATTGCATGCTAAACGATTCGCCAGTACACTGAATAATTCGCACCGTTTTGAGCAACTGATCGTTGATTCTCACAGAAGATGGGTTATCCGGCAATTTACTACGCAGCGAGCATTTATTATCCTGTACTTGCAGCGGTCGGCATTCCGGGTAAGCTACTGATTCTGGTGACTATTTGAGTGGCATCATCGTTCGGACAATTGACACCTCTGACATTTCTTGCATTTTAATCTGTGGGTTGCGCGAACCCCTTATCGACTGTAAAATTTAATTTGATGAAATTGATCAAGATGCAAATATCTAATTCTGTCTCTGAATTCTCATCTCAGTGGAAATTGCCTTTTTATTTAGGTGTACCATTTTATGCCTATCTTTGCATTTTATAGATGCATGACATTTTACACGATAATTGTTAAACACTGTATTTTCAGTTTTTGAAACGTCTTCCCATTTTTATGTGGAACTCAGGTTATCGGAGCGTTAACAGAGGCAAATCATAAGATTATATGATTATGTGTTATCAGCAGAATTGGGATATTCGGCCCATCAAGTCAACGCAATTCCATCCAGGCTGGTCTATCTCTCCCTCTCTCATTCTCCAGCCTTCTCCCCATAACCTCCTACACTGGAACTAATCAAGAATTTATCTACATCTGTCTTTAATATATCTACAGATTTGGTCTCCACAGCATTATGTGGCAAATATTCCACAGATTCACCACCCTTTGACGAGAGAAATTCCTCCTCATCTCCTTCCTAAAAGAACGTAATATAATTCAGATGCTATGAGATCCAGTCCTAAACTCTCCTACCTGTGGAAACATCCTCTCCACATCCACTCAATCCCAGCCTTTCATACTTCTGTACCATTGAATGAGGTCCTCCCTCATTCTTCTTATCTCTAGCGAGTTTATTCGCGAGAATATTCACTCCATCGAAAATATTAACTCCAACGAAAACATTTCTCCTTGATCCAAGACTAATCTCCGAGCTGTCGATGTCCGGCTAGGTTAGTATTCTGCACCTCAACCCGACTTCATGCAGATACAGAGGATCCAAATGTGCTGTGATATTCCATGGTCTATGTGTTTTACTCCCAATTCCACAAGTCGGAATTAGATCCAGATCCGCAATTCGCCGTGGAGGCAGGTTAAGTGCCGGCAAGTAGGTGCCGTCGGCTGAGACCTCGGGCAGTGGACTGTGTGTAGAACGGTCAAGACTACATCACAGCCGGGTCACATGCAGTTCATTATATTTTATTGTTTCCAATTAACCCGTGTGCTTTCCTATCTCCTTGCAGTTAATTTAACGGCGATCGTGATCCTATCCCGTGGAAAATGTGATCTTTCCAAATGTATCACACGCTACTTGGTCGGAATGGCAGCGGCGGATTTCATGGTGGTTAACATCGCTATTATCGTTGAGCAGATTAACAATATCTATTTCTACGCCCGATTCCTGCTCATAACTCCAGTATGTGCTCTGACACTTTTCTTCAAAGTTGTAAGCATGGACTGTTCTGTTTGGCTCACTGTTGCTTTCACTTTCGATCGCTATATTGCGATTTGCTGTCAGAATCTGCGGGAAAAATATTGTACCCAGAGAACAGCGACAATAGTTATGATAACAGTAGGGTTAGTGAGCTGTGCTAGGAGCCTTCCATTATACTTTGTTGTGGAACCCTATGCAATAATCGACAATGTGCCTTGGCGTTGCGTTCCAATACCTGAGTACTATACTTCATCATTCTGGAAAGCATACGAGTACTTTGAAAGTATCACTACACCATTATTACCAATTTTGCTACTTATTTTATGTAATGGTTTAACAATTAGGCATATAATTGCGGCAAATAAAGTCCGCAGGGGTCTACGGAGCAACAGCAACAATCAAAAAGATTCAGAACTAGAGAACCGGAGGAAATCAATGATTTTGTTATTCGCTCTATCAACCAATTTCATATTACTATGGATGATCTATGTAATTCATTCCATGATCTGGCAAGCGGAGAATTATACCTACACAGACAAATATTTGAATACTCCATCATATATCATACAGCAATGTGGCGCTATGCTAATGTTTCTTAGTAGCTGCACTAACACCTGCATCTATGGACTGACGCAGAGGAAGTTCAGAGAGGAGCTGAAAAATGGCGTGAAGTATGTGCTTACATTAAAATGGCTGCTATGTAAATAATACAGAGAAACGCCTGAATGTAAATTGGATGAATGGGCAAATAAACAGTGCAAAGTACCCACAATTGTCCTCACTCGGAGCAGTCTTGTGTTCATCCAATGCATTTCGTTGTCTCTGTACTGTACACTGACAATGACAATTAAATTGAATCTGAATCTGAATCTGAATCTGAATCATGTCATAAACTCACGGAGCCAGATAGCTGGTGACATGATATATGCGGTTGTAGCAGAAAATAATATAAACGCTTGGATTAAATCGGGTACCTGCACCATGTTATTAGGCGACAATGAAATAATCGTTAGACCGATAACTGACTATGTTTTGGGGGCACCGCTTTACGACCATTGACCAAGGCTATCTTCGCAATTGTGTAATAACTGGAGTACGCGGTTTCATTTTTATGACGATCTCAAGACTCCACCAGATTAGTATCCGCCCGAACACATTTGACGAAAACTCATGTTGTTAACGGATTGTTTATTTGTGCCTGGATTAAAGATCACATTTTCTTTTGAAAATCTCCTTTATTTCCTTGATGCTGTTTTACGGATTAGGTTTAATTTCCAATTAATTGCTCACAAAATAAATTGCTTTCTCCCGTGGAATTGAAGGACATGAAACTGCGTTATTTTATTTTTTTCACGCCACTTTATCAAGGTAACTGATCCACCTTTACAGACGAAGAACCGATTCAACTGCTCTTTTTCCAAGCTACCTGACGGTCTGCATCCTAGGGTACTTAAGAAAGTGGATTCTGAAATCGTGGACGCATTGGTGATCATTTTCCAATGTTCCAATAATTCAGGATCAATTCCTGTGGATTGGAGGGTAGCTAATGTTATCCAACGTTTTAAGAAAGGCGGGAGAGAGAAAACAGGGAATTATAGACCAGTTAGCCTGACATCGGTGGTGGGGAAGATGCTGGAATCAATTGTAGAAGATGAAATAGCGGCACATTTGGATAGCAGTAACAGGATCCGTCAGAGTCAACATGAATTGGGAAACGTGGAAGTACAAAGAGATCTGGGGGTCCATGTTCATCACACTGAAAGTAAACATGCAGGTACAGCAGGCAGTGAAGAAAACTAGTGGCATGTTGGCCTTCATAACAAGAGGAGTTGAGCATAAGAGCAAAGAGAACCTTCTGCAGTTGTACAGGGCCCTGGTGGAACCACACCTGGAGTGTTGTCTGCAGTTTTGGTCTCCAAATTTGAGGAAGGACATTCTTGCTTTTGAGTGAGTGCAGCGTAGGTTCACGAGGTTAATTCCGGGATTGCTGGACTGTCACATGTCGATAGAATGGAGCGGCTGGGCTTGTATACGCTGAAATATAGAAGGACGAGTGGGGATCTTCATGAAACATATTATGGATTTGGACACGCAAGAGGCAGGAAACATGTTCCCGATGTTGTGGGTGTCCAGAACCAGGGGCCACAGTTTAAGAATAAGGGGTAAGCCATTTTGAACGAAGCTAAGGACTTTTTTCACCCAGAGAGTTGTGAATCTGTGGAATTCTCTGCCCCAGAAGGCAGTGAAGGCCTATATTCTGACTGCTTTCAAGAGAGAGTTAGATAGAGCTATTAAAGATAGCAGTGTCAGGGGATATGACCTGCGTGATATAAATCCTTAGCATTTCATCATTTTATGGTCACTACCTCCGAACGGTTCTTTTACCATAATCACCCTGATCAAATCTGGCTTGTTACAAAATGGTTTTAGTTCTTAGTTTTAGAGATACATATTGGAAACAGGACCTTCAACCCAACGAGTCCGCGCCAGCCAGTGATCCCCACACACTAACACATTCTTGCACACTCGGGATAATTTGCTATTTTAATCAAAGCCAATTAACCATTAACATGTAACGTCTTCGGAGTGCGGGAGGAAATTGGAGAACGGGGAGAACGTACAAACTTTGTAAAGACAGCACCCATGGGCAGGATCGAACCTGGTTCTCTGGCGCTGTAAGGCAGCAGCTCCACTGTGCCGCCCATATACCAATACCAAACCATTCAATCGTGGCTGATCTATATTTCCCTCCACCCCATTCTCCTGCCTTCTCCCAATGATCGCTGACACCCGTACCAATCAACAATCTGTCAATCTCCATCTTAAAAACACCCATTGACCTGGCCTCCACAGCCGTCTGTGGCAAAGACTTCCACAGATTCACCACTCTCTGACTAAATAAATTCCTCCTCATCTCCTTCCTAAAGGAACATCCTTTAATTCTGAGGCTGTGGTCTTTCCCATTGGTGGAAATATCCTCTCCACATCCACTCTATCCAGAACTTTCACTATTCGGTATGTTTCAATGAGATATGGGGCCTTAAACTCGTCACAATATTTTCTGGTTAGTTGGGGGTGGGAGCGGGAGGAGGGGGGGAGAGGGGGGGGAGGGGGGGGGGGGGGGGGGGGGGGGGGGGGGGGGGGGGGGGGGGGGGGGGGGGGGGGTTACTGCAACCTAAAACTGTCATAGACCAGGGACACAGGCCCATCGTATGGACACAGGCCACACCATTTTGAGATTACAACCAGCCAATATCTATTTTGAAGGTGGACAAAAATGCTGGAGAAACTCAGCGGGTGAGGCAGCATCTACGGAGCGAAATAATGGGTGACGTTTCGGGTCAAGACCCTTCTTCAGACTGACGTGGAGGAGGTGGTAAGGTGGGAAGAAGAAGGGAAGTGGCGGACGCAGTTGGCTGTGAGAGACCTGGGAAGTGGAGGGGAAGGAGGGAGAAAGCAAGGACTATCTGAAAGTGGAGAAGTCAATGTTCATACCGCTGGGGTGTAAAGTACCCAAGGGAAACACAAAATGCTGCTCCTCCAATTTGCGGTGGTGCTCACTCTGGCCATGGGGGAGGCCCAGGACAGAAAGGTCGGATTCGGAATGGGAGGTGGAGTGCTGAGCCACCTCCCATTCCGATCAGGTTGGTTATTGCTTCTTCTTCTTGCCTGTGGCGTGCACAGCCTAAAGTTGCAGGACTTGTTCTATTTGATCTTGATTGTGCACGCCAGGTTGATTGCATTCGTCGAAACAGGGCGGACCACGTGAAGGTTGCCTATTGCGTGAAAGTTGGTTATTGCGAACTGAGCGGAGGTGTTGGGCGAAGCGATCGCCAAGCCTGCGCTTGGCCTCACCGATGTCGAGCAGCTGACACCAAGAGCAGCGGATGCAATAGATGAGGTTGGAGAAGGTGCAGGTGAACCTCTGCCTCACCTGGAAAGACTGCGGGCATGGAGTCGAGAGTGGAGGTTACATCAGCCTACTGTTTACTCTGAGCAGATTTCACCGAGCGAACCTCACATCCATGGATCCCAGTGCCCCTTAATTCTGGGACCGTTGCCCACATTGCAAGATTGCACACATCACCGTCCCATGTTGAAGAGATTACACGGAGCAGCACCGCATAGTGACGGTATTACACCTCCAGCATTCCCACTCTGAGCAAATTGCCCAGTAATATCCTCGCACTTGAAAGACATTGTTCGGATTGTGCCTACATTTTGTGTAGTGAGCGCCAAATCCACTCTGACAAGATTGCTGCAAACGCCCAGACATATGGATCTGGAGCCGTATGGGACAAATGCGTTGTGGAGCAGTATGGGAACCTTGCAACAACAACAACAAGATCACCTTGGAGAAAGTAGAACGCCGAGCAGCTCGCTTTGTACCTAATGACTACAAGCGCAAACCAAGCGTGAATAATACGCTGACTTCTCTCCGATAGGATCAAGGATAGACGGGAGATCTTTTAGGACCGAGATGAGAAAAACATTTTTTACACAGAGAGTGGTGAATCTCTGCAATTCTCTGCCACAGAATGTAGTTGAGGCCAGTTCATTTGCTATATTTAAGAGGGAGTTAGATGTGGCCCTTGTGGCTAAAGGGATCAGGGGGTATGGAGAGAAGGCAGGTACGGGATACTGAGTTGGATGATCAGCCATGATCAAATTGAATAGCGGTGCAGGCTCGAAGGGCCGAATGGCCTACTCCTGCACCTATTTTCTATGTTTCGATGTTTCTAAGATACCCTAGACTAGAGTTCCACAGAATCAGGCTAAGACTTATTGCAGGTACACAAAATTTCTGGAGAAACTCAGCGGGTGCAGCAGCATCTATGGAGCGAAGGAAATAGGCAAAGTTTCGGGCCAAAACCCTTCTTCAGACTGACGGGGGGTGGGGGGGGGGGGGGGAGGAGGGGGGGGGGGGGGGGGGGGGGGGGGGGGGGGGGGGGGGGGGATGGGGGGGGGGGGGATGGGAGGAGAGCTCTCGAGGGTTAAGGAAGGGGGGGGGAGACAGCAAGGGCTAGCAAAATTGGGAGAATTCAACGTTCATGCCATCCGGTTGCAAGCAACCCAGGCGGAATATGAGGTGCTGTTCCTCCAATTTCCGGTGTTGCTCACTCTGGCAATGGAGGAAACCCAGGACAGAGAGGTCGGATTGGGAATGGGAGGAGGAGTTGAAGTGCTGAGCCACCGGGAGTTCAGGTTGGTTATTGCAGACTGAGCGGAGGTGTTCGGCGAAACGATCGCCCAACCTCCGCTTAGTCTCCCCGATGTAAATCAGCTGACATCTAGAGCAGCGGATGCAGTAGATGAGGTTGGAGGAGATACAGGTGAACCTTTGTCGCACCTGGATCGACTGCTTTGGTCCTTGAATGGAGTCGAGGGGGGAGGTGAAGGGACAGGTGTTGCATTTCTTGCGGTTGCAACAGAAAGTGCCCGGGGAGGGGGTGGTACGGGAAGGAAGGGAAGAATTGACAAGGGAGTTGCGGAGGGAGCGGTCTTTGCGGAAGGCAGACGTAGGGGGAGATGGGAAGATGTGGCGAGTGGTGGGGTCACGTTGGAGGTGGCGGAAATGGCGGAGGACTTATTGCAATTTACAAGGAGATTCACAAAATCACCCCATCGAATCTCCCGTCATCCCAGAGCACCAACTGCCATGAAACAAGAAAAAAATAACGGTCCCTCCTACATCATCTACTCGCTAAATTTCAATAAACGTTGCTACCAATATTCCCTTTACCCAAGAACCATAAGGGAATGGAATATGTTACCACCCAACACACGTGCTGCTCCCGATGTTAAGTAATTTAAAAAGGGGATTGGGCAACTAGATCTTCTCAACTTGGTCAAAAAGGCCCACTTCAAAATGTAATCACTACTCTACACACCTGCGCAAGATAACCACTGGTGAGGTGTTTGCGCAGTAATCATCGAGAACCAGGTAACCTCAGGAGTTTACACGAACGCCAGAACATATTGAGATTATGTTATAGCAGGTTTCTCAATCCTGAGACCACATGAAGCGCCTCGCCACTCGGGCTAGTACGGGTGTTGTGGGCCGAAATGAATTTACTTTGGGCTAGTACGGCCATCGTGGACCGAAGGGACGTTTCTTGGGCTAAGGGGTGACAGAGGGGAATGTAAGCAAAGTTTGGAGGGGCGTTCAGATTATCCTGGTCAGAGCAGAATGGCCCACACTATAATCCCTTTAGGATGAGGCAAGCCCACAGAAGGACAAGCACGGGCATTATTAACTCAGAGTGGAATGGCGTTCGGTGCAATTCCCTTAACGTAAGGTGGTCTCGGTGCAATATCATCAGAAATGAGGACCACGCAGTGAAACATCTTCAGTTGATGGGGGGGGATGGGGGGGGGGGGGGGGGGGGGGGGGGGGGGGGGGGGGGGGTGCGTTCGGTGTAATACCGTCAATGTGCAGCGGCGCACCATGTTATCTCCTTCGGGTGGAGAGTCCATTGGTACAAATTACTCAGGGTCAATTTGCCCCAAAGCACCTCTGCAGAATGCGAGGGCAACCCGAACAATGTCTTTAGAATACCGGGGCAATAAGTGCAATGCCAATGAGCCCCCTTTCCCATCCCCTCATCCTTCTCAACTCCAGCGAGTGCAGGCCCAGTGCCGTCAAACGCTCATCATACATTAACCCAATCATCCCCGGATCGTTCTCGTAAACATCCTCTGGACCCTCTCCAACGCCAGCACATCCTTCGTGATATCCATGCCTTTCGTAATTTTACATCTATATTACTAAAACTCTGTTCTTGACCGGTTTTGGCGATCTGTGCTGCGATTTCCGAGAGAACGCCGCCATATACGGCCGTCATTTTTGGCCACCTCGCTCAGAGCCCCCCTCTGCCGTATGTGTGCCGAGGATTTTTCCTGTCGATGAAATATGACAGAGATATTAATGATTTTACAAAATTCTCCATTCTCTCTGCTGCCCCCGCTGGCAGCAGGGGGGAGCGACTATAAAACCAGGAAGTGGTGTGCCTCAATCAGTCTCTGCAAGTGCTGTGCCCCAATCAGAGCTCTGAATGACACTGACAAATGTCCACAGCACTGTGAGTACCCTTAATTTGGTTTGAAAATGAAAATATGGTTAGAGGTAAAAAAGCACTGCCTGCAAATGGTTGTTTGGGTTTGCGTTGAAGTAAAAGGCACTCCCCCCCCCCCTCCTCTCTCCCCCCTCCCCCCCCCTCCCCTCCCCCTCTCCCCCCCCCCTTCTCCTTCCCCCCCCTCTCCCCCTCTCCCCCCCTCTCCTCCTCTCTCCCCCCTCTCCCCCTCTCCCCCTCTCCCTCTCTCTCTCTCCTCTCCCTCTCTCTCTCCTCCTCCCTCTGTCTCCTTCCCTCCCTCTCCCCTCTCTCTCCCCCCCCCCTCCCCTACCCCCCCCCCCCCCCCCCCCCCCTCCCCCCCCCCCCCCCCTCCTCCCCCCCCCCCCCCTCCTCCCCCCCCCCCCCCTCCCCCTCCCCCCCTCCCCCCCTCCTCCCTCCCCCTCTCCTCCCCCCCCTCCCCTCCCCCCTCCTACCCCCCCCCCCCCCTCCCTCTCCCCCCCTCTCCCCCTCTCCCCCCCCCCCCCCCCCCCCCCCCCCCCTCTCCTCCTCTACCCCTTCTACTCCTCTCCTCCCCCTCTCCCCCCCTATCCCCCCCCCTCCTCCTCTCCCCCCCTCCTCTCCTCCTCTCTCTCTCCCTCCTCTCCCCTCTCCTCGCTCCCTCTCTCTATACCCCCTCTCTCTCCTCCCCTCTCTTTCCCTCCCTCTACCCCCCCCCCCCCCCCCCCCCCCTCCCCCCCCCCCCCTCCCCCCCCCCCCTCCCCCCCTCCCCCCCCCTCCCCCCCCCCCCCCCCTCTCCCCCCCCCCCCCCCCCCCCCCCCTCTCCCCCTCCCCCTCTCCCCCCCCCCCCCCCCCTCTCCCCGCCCCCTCCTCCCCCCTCTCCCCCTCCCCCCCTCCCTCTCTCCCTCTCCCTCTCCCCTCCTCTCCCTCTCCCCTCTCCCCCCCCCTCCTCTCTCTCCCCCTCTCCCTCCCCCCCCTATCTCTCTCCCGCCCTCTCTCTCCCCTCTTTCTCTCCCCTCTCTCTCCCACTTCTCCTCCCCCTTCTCTCCCCCCTCCCTCTCCCCTCTCTGTCTCTCTCTCTCAACTATGTCTCTCCCCCCATCCCTCCCCCTCCTTTTCCTCTCTCTCTCCCCCCTCTCTCTCTCTCTCTCTCTCTCTCTCCCCACCTCCCGTCCATTAGCGTGAGTGCGGGGGGGGGGGAGGTAGTTAGTGTGTGACGCTGCATGCCGCATCCCCCCCCCCCCCCCCCCCCCCCCCCCCCCCCCCAGCGGGTGCACTTTGAGTGAACAGACCCAACGGGTCTGCACTTGGTCTAGTATCTTATATTACTAAAAGTAATATCTTGACCACTTAATGCTTTTCTGTTTAGAAAAAACGCTGCCACTTACGGCTGTGATTTTGGCCAGCTTACAAGGCAAGAGGATTTGGACAATAGGATTTTCCCCATCGATGAAACATAAAAGAGTTATTAATGTTTAAAAAATGTTGACATTCTCTCTGCTGCACCTGCTGGTGGGAGGGGGAGGGACTATAAAACCCGGAAATATTGTGCCTCAGTCAGTCTCTACAAGATGGGGGAGGGAGTAAGAAGGTCACATCTCTCAGTCTGAGCTGTGAATAACACTGAACACATGTTCACTAAACTGTAAGTGTGGTTTTACTGACCTTGAGTGCCCTTAATGTGGTTTGAAAATGAAAGTGGGGGTTTGGGTTGAAGGAAAAGCACTGTGAATGCTGCTGGCGTTTTGGGTTGAAGTAAAAGTACAGTGGTTTAGTAAAGGTACAGTGAGCTAAGGGTACAGTGGGCTAAAGGTACAGTGCTTTTTGTTTATATAATAAAGGTGCAGTTTAAAGGTCACGAGGGAGCAGCTGTTGTGAGTCAGATACCTGCTGATTTCTCCCAGCAGTTTCTATTGTATTATACTGGTATCAGATCCAGGGTAAGGCGGGAGAATGACAGTCAGAGCAGTGTACTGTTCTGGATGTCAGATGTGGGAGGTCATGGTGTCGGATGGCCCTCCAGACGTCCACATCTGCACCAGGTGCAGCGAGATGGGGCTCCTAAGGGACCGTATTAGGATCCTGGAGCAGCAGCTCGATGACCTCTGTCTGATCAGGGAGAGTGAGGAGGTCATAGAGGGGAGTTATAGGGAGGTGGTCACTCCAAAACCACGGGAGAGAGACATGTGGGTCACGCTAAGGAAGGGCAAGGGGCAGAGGCAGGAACGAGTGAGTACTCCAATGTCGGTACACCTTGCAAATAAGTACTCCTGTTTGAGTACGGATGGGGGTGACAGCCTACCCGGGGGTAGCGACAGCGGACGGGCCTCCAGCACAGAGACCGGCCCTGTTGCTCCGAAAGGTAGGGAAAAAAAGAAGAGGGCAATAGTAATTGGGGACTCTATTGTTAGGGGGTCGGATAGGCGATTCTGTGGACGCAGTCGGGAGACCAGGATGGTGGTCTGCCTCCCTGGTGCCAAGGTCTCGGACGTGTCTCAACGCATCCAAGATATCCTGAAATCAGAGGGAGAGGAGCCTGAGGTCGTGGTACATATAGGTACAAATGACATAGGTAAAAAAAAGGGAAGAGGTCCTGAAGGGAGGATTTAGGGAGTTGGGAGGAGAGTTAAGGAAAAGGACCAAAAAGGTAACAATCTCAGGATTACTGCCTGTACCACGCGACAGTGAGAGTAGGAATGGAGCGAGGTGGAGGATAAATGCGTGGCTGAAAGACTGGTGCAGAGGGCAGGGATTCAAGTTTCTGGATCATTGGGACTTCTTTTGGGGAAGGTGGGACCTGTACAGAAAGGATGGGTTGCACTTGAACCCGAGGGGGACCAATATCCTGGCGGGGAAATTTGCAAAGGCAACTGGGGAGACTTTAAACTAGAATGGTTGGGGCGAGGGACTCAAATAGAGAAAGCTAGTAGACAGAATGGGAGGCAGGAAGCAGAAAAGGGAAGCACTCGGACACAAGAGGAGAAAGAAAAAAAGGAAATAAACAGAGAAGAAGAGACGGGGGGTTTCTTAAATGTGTATATTTTAATGCTAGGAGCATTGCAAGAAAGGTGGATGAGCTTAGAGTCTGGATAGACACCTGGAAGTATGATGTTGTGGCGATCAGTGAAACATGGTTGCAGGAGGGCTGTGATTGGAAACTAAATATTCCAGGATTTCGTTGCTTTAGGTGTGATAGAATTGGAGGGGCAAGAGGTGGAGGTGTTGCATTGCTAGTCAGGGAAGATATTACAGCAGTGCTTTGGCAGGATAGATTGGAGGGCTCGTCTAGGGAGACTATTTGGGTGGAACTGAGAAGTGGGAAAGGTGTAGCAACACTTATAGGGGTATATTATAGACCGCCAAATGGGGAACGAGAATTGGAAGAGCAAATATGTAAGGAGATAGCAGATATTAGTAGTAAGCACAAGGTAGTGATTGTGGGAGATTTCAACTTTCCACACATAGACTGGGAAACACATTCAGTAAATGGGCTGGATGGTTTGGAGTTTGTAAAATGTGTGCAGGATAGTTTTTTGCAGCAATACGTAGAGGTACCTACTAGAGGAGGGGCAGTGCTGGACTTCCTGTTAGAAAATGAGACGGGACAGGTGGCGGAGGTATGCGTTGGGGAGCACTTCGGGTCCAGTGATCACAATACCATTAGTTTCAATATAATTATGGAGAAGGTCAGAACTGGACCTAGGGTTGAGATTTTTGATTGGAGAAAGGCTAACTTTGATGAGATGCGAGATGATTTAAAAGGAGTGAACTGGGCCATTTTGTTTTATGGGAAAGATGTAGAAGAGAAATGGAGGACATTTAAAGGGTTTTAAGAGTACAGAATCTTTATGTTCCTGTTCGGTTGAAAGGAAACAGTAAAAATTGGAAAGAGCCCTCGTTTTCAAGGGAAATTGGACATCTTGTTTGGAAAAAGAGGGAGATCTACAATCATTCTAGGCAGCATGAAGTAAATGAGGTGCTTGAGGAGTATAAGGAATGTAAAAAGAATCTTAAGAAAGAAATTAGAAAAGCTAAAAGAAGATATGAGGTTGCTTTGGCAAGTAAGGTGAAAGTAAATCCAAAGGGTATCTACAGCTATATTAATAGCAAAAGGATAAAATTGGTCCATTGGAGAGACAGAGTGGGCAGCTATCTGCAGAGCCAAAAGAGATGGGGGAGATATTGAACAATTTATTTTCTTCGGTATTCACCAAGGAGAAGGATATTGAATTATGTGAGGTAAGGGAAACGAGTAGAGTAGCTATGGATACTATGAGTTTCAAAGTAAAAGAAGTACTGACACTTTTGAAAAATATAAAAGTGGATAAGTCTCCAGGTCCTGACAGGATATTCCCTAGAACATTGAGGGAAGTTAGTGTAGAAATAGCCGGGGCTATGACAGAAATATTTCAAATGTCATTAGAAACGGGAATAGTCCCCGAGGATTGGCGTATTGCGCATGTTGTTCCATTGCTTAAAAAGGGGTCTAAGAGTAAACTTAGCAATTATAGACCTGTTAGTTTGACGTCAGTGGTGGGAAAATTAATGGAAAAGATACTTAGAGATAATATATATAAGCATCTGGATAAACAGGGTCTGATTAGGAACAGTCAACGGATTTGTGCCTGGAAGGTCATGTTACACTAATCTTCTTGAATTTTTTGAAGAGGTTACTAGGAAATTGACGAGGGTAAAGCAGTGGATGTTGTCTATATGGACTTTAGTAAGGCCTTTGACAAGGTTCTTCATGGAAGGTTGGTTAAGAAGGTTAAACTGTTGGGTATAAATGCCGGAATAGCAAGATGGATTCAACAGTGGCTGAATGGGAGAAGCCAGAGGGTAATGGTGGATGGCTGTTTATCGGGTTGGAGGCCAGTGACTAGTGGTGTGCCTCAGGGATCTGTGTTGGGTCCTTTGTTGTGTGTCATGTACATCAATGATCTGGATGAAGGGGTGGTAAATTGGATTAGTAAGTATGCAGATGATAGGGGGTGTTGTGGATAATGAAGGGGATTTCCAAAGTCTACAGATTTAGGCCATTTGGAAAAAATGGGCTGAAAGATGGCAGATGGAGTTTAATGCTGATAAATGTGAGGTGCTACGCCTTGGCAGGACAAATCAAAATAGGACGTACATGGTAAATGGTAGGGAATTGAAGAATACAATTGAACAGAGGGATCTGGGAATAACCGTGCATAGTTCCTTGAAGGTGGAATCTCATATAGATAGGGTGGTAAAGAAAGCTTTTGGTATGCTAGCCTTTATAAATCAGAGCATTGAGTATAGAAGCTGGGATGTAATGTTAAAATTGTACAAGGCATTGGTGAGACCAAATCTGGAGTATGGTGTACAATTTTGGTCGCCCATTATAGGAAGGATGTCAACAAAATAGAGAGAGTACAGAGGAGATTTACCAGAATGTTGCCTGGGTTTCAACAACTAAGTTACAGAGATAGGTTGAATAAGTTAAGTCTTTATTCTCTGGAGCGCAGAAGGTTAAGGGGGGACTTGATAGAGGTCTTTAAAATGATGAGAGGGATAGACAGAGTTGATGTGGACAAGCTTTTCCCTTTGAGAATAGGGAAGATTCAAACAAGAGGAAATGACTTCAGAATTAAGGGACAGAAGTTTAGGGGTAACATGAGGGGGAACTTCTTTACTCAGAGAGTGGTAGCGGTGTGGAATGAGCTTCCAGTGGAAGTGGTGGCGGCAGGTTCGTTGGTATCATTTAAAAATAAATTGGATAGGCATATGGATGAGAAGGGAATGGAGGGTTATGGTATGAGTGCAGGCAGGTGGGACTAAGGGAAAAAAGTTGTTCGGCACGGACTTGTAGGGCCGAGATGGCCTGTTTCCGTGCTGTAATTGTTATATGGTTAAAAGCGCTGCAAATGGCTGGCGGCGTTTTGGCTTGAAGTAAAAACACTGCAAATGGCTGGTGACGGTTTAGGTTGAAGTAAAAACAGTGCAAATGGTTGGTGGTGGTTTGGGTTGAAGTAAAAGCACTGCAAATAGCTGGTGGTCTAAAATTGACAACTTCCTGTTTGCATTTTATATTGATTTCAGATGGAAGGCTACCACTTCCGGCTGTGGTTTTGGCCATCTTACTCAGTCCCCTTCCGCTCATCAGGTGCAGAGGATTCTTCCCCATCAATGAAAAATAAGTGTTATTAGTGTTTTAAAAATGTTGAGAATCTTTCTCATGTCAAGCACGCAATGAAGGCCACATCTTTTCCGGTGGGAAGGGGGAGGATTATAAAACCCGGAAGTGTGGGTGTGGCTCAGTCGCTGCATGATGGAGGAGGGAGAGGTCACGACTGTCTGAGCTGTGAATCAACTGAATAAACTGAATGTCTACTGAACTGTGAGTGTGGTGTTTTGTGTGGGTTTATGGTAGTTTTATGATTTCACCCTGTTTGAAATGGTATGAAACTGCATTTGAATGTCATGGCCTTGCACCCTGCATGAAATGGTATGAAACTGCATTTAAATTTGGTGGCCTTGCACCGTGCTTGAAGTGGTATGAAACTGCACTTGAATTTGGTGGCATGACACCCTGCTTGAAGTGGTATGAAACTGCACTTGAGTTTGGTGGAATTCGATCCCGCTTGAACTGGTATGAAACTGCACTTGAATTTGGTGGCCTTGCATCCTGCTTGAAGTGGGTTGAAACTGCACTTGAATTCGGTGGCCTTGCAACTTGCTTGAAGTGGTCAGAAACTGCACTTGAATTCGGTGGCCTTGCACCCTGCCTGAAATGGTAGGTAACTGCACCTGGCTTTGGTGGTCTTGCACCCTGCTTGAAGTGGTATGAAACTGCACTTGAATTCGGTGGCCTTGCACCCTGCTTGAAATGGAATTTCAAGGAATAGCCATGAATCAACTGCCAGCCCACCAGCCGTGAGGGAACTGCCAGCGCATCAGGCTTGAGGGACAGAGCTGCCACCCGAAGAATCCATTATCCCCTCTTTGTGATCAATGTCAATTTCAAGAAGCAAACTTAACCCATACTTTTGTAACTTGTATAAAAGTTCAAATTTTTTGGACAGACATTTTAAAAAATATTTCTGAAGTTATCAATAACCAACTGGACCCAGAACCAAAATTGATGATATTAGGATTATTGGAAGTTAGCATAAACTTTACGATAAGTCAGAGACGCTTTCTTGATTACAGTCTAATAATAGCGAAAAAATTAATACTATAATTTTGGAAAAAACCAGCAGCTCCCACAATTATAATGTTGATTTACGGAAATGACAGAGACCTTGCATATGGAAAAAATAAGATTAGTCTTAATTGAATTCTTAAAAAAGTGAATTGGTTTAACACAAAATCAGGGTTGAAACTTGAGTTTGGTATTGGATGAATAATTATACTTAACATCTCCTGGATCTATCTCCACAATCTTGTTATTTGTAATTTCTTTTTTGTCTTCTTTTTCTGTTAGTTGATAGTTTCTCTTATTGGAATTGGTGGAGAGGTGGAATATTGCTTTGGGGACCAGCCCTCCCAACGGGTCCCACTTAGTCTAGTATACTTCTATACTTCTAGTATACTTCTATAAAGTCACCATCTCACCCTTCCGCTTCCTTTGGTCCAGTTTGGGGAGTAAAGTTCCAGCAGGTCAAGTATTTCCTTATAACACAAGCATTCACTCCAGCATCAATAAACATCCTTGTGAATCTTTTCACCACTCACTGCTTCTAACAATGAATGTTTCTTGTAGTTGGGCTGTGACCAGAATAGCAGCACACACACGCTCACACAAAACACGCACACAACACTCAAACACACCAACATTCACACCCCACACACACACACACAAACACTCACTCCCCAAGTATTGCTATATACACACACACACATCAACATCTTTTGTACAGCAGCTCCAACATGATGTCCCTACCAACTTCTACCCAATGCTCTGACTGATGAAGGCGAGCAAGCTTGACAAACTGCTGATTCTTCACTACCCAATCTGTCTATCTATGTGTTATCACTTTCAGAGAATTATGCACTCGTACTATTCACTCTCCCCCTCTCTTTCTCTCAGTAAGTTTGTGGACAGCAGTAGCAGCAGAAAAATTGGTGATATACAGGATTTCAAAAGCGACAGACTCTCCCAAATTGCAGCAGGGTCTAGATCAACTGGAAATGTGGGCCAAGGAATGACAGGTTGAATTTAACTTGGAGAAGTGCAAAGTGGGAAGTTAAATCAGTGCAGCAGCAGCAGCAGCAGCAGGACTTACACTGTAAATGGCAGCAGAGCCCAGGAGAATGTTGTAGGAGGACGCAGAGACCCCCAAATAGTACGAGTGCATGATTCTCTGAAAGCGATAACACAGATAGACAGACAGGGTGATGAAGAAGCAGTTTGTCAAGCATGTCTTCATTAATCAGAGCATTGAGTACAGGACTTGGGACATCATGTTAGCGCTGGACAAAAAATGTTGGTGTGGCAATACTTGGGGGAGTGTTGGGGAAGGGGAGAGAGGGGAGGAGGGAGAGAGAAAGAGGCGGGAGAGGGAAGTGAGAGAGGAAAAAAAAGCTGGAATAGGCACAGAGAAGATTTACATTATGGCCTTAAGGGACTGGTTTCTGGCCGGCTGATGGGACGGTATCGGCATTGTAGGCTTTTTGCGTTGGGTTGTGGGTCTATTATGGCCATTGCGGGCCAAAGAGATCTTTCTTGGGCTAGTAGGGCTTTGCAGGCCGAAGGGATTGTTTTGGGGGTGGCTGTGGAGGATAGAACGAGTGCTGTGGGCAGAATGGACATAACCTATCCAGTTGAAGGGCTAATACGCCTACTGTGCGCCAAATGGACTTTTCTAGGGATATTACAGGTGTTGTGGGCCGAAGGGACTGGTTTCCTGATGGCTGCCACCTTGTGGAAAGATACGCCTGTTATTGAGCCATGGGGCTGCATATATTGCAATTTAGCATTTCCCTCTGAATTGCTGAGTGGAGTTACATTTCCCCCTACAGAGAAGTGTTCCTAGGCTACGGATATGCTTGGAGGCGAGAAGAATTTCTTATCATTTCTGGAGATGATTGGCATTTTCTTTCATTATTGATAGTACAACATGAATACTGAAGAATTCCGATGAATTGTGTGTCAACTGTGGCCAAAAAATATTGTCAAGTGCAGGAACTATCTTTGAAGTAGTGGGGAGGTATCCGACTGCCCTACAGCTACAGATATGCATGGAGGCAAGAATAATTTCTTATTTCTGGAGATGGTTGGCATTTTCTTTCATTATTGATAGCACAACATTAATTCTGAAGAATTCTGATGAACACATTCGGGTCAGGATAAACTTGCTTTATCTATCTATATTACTAAAACTGTTCTTGACCGGTTTCGGTTTTCTGTGCTGCTGTTTCCGAGAGTACGCCGCCACCTACGGCCGTCATTTTTGGCCACCTCGCTCCGCCGCGTGTGTGCCGAGGATTTTTCCCGTCGATGAAAATTGACAGCGATATTAATGTTTTTACAACATTCCCCATTCTCTCTGCTGCCCCTGCTGGAGGGAGGGGGAGCGACTATAAAACCAGGAAGTGGTGGTGTGCCTCAATCAGTCTCTGCAAGTGGTGTGCCTCAATCAGAGCTTTGAATGACACTGACAAATGTCTACATCACTGTGAGTACCCTTAATTTGGTTTGAAAATGAAAATATGGTTAGAGGTAAAAAAGCACTGCCTGCAAATAGTTGTTTGGGTTTAAATAAAAAATGCACTCTCTCTTCCCCCCTCGCCCCCCCCCCCCTCCTCCTCTAACCCCCTCTCCGCGCCCCCCTCCTCTCCTCCCCCCTCCCTCTCTCTCTCCCCTCGTCCCCTCCATTAGCGTGAGGGGGTAGTTAGTGTGTGACGCTGCTTGCCGCCTCCCCCCCCACACACACACACACACACGTTGGGGGAACAGACTTGGTCTAGTATATTACTAAAACTCTGTTCTTGCCCGGTTTTGGCGATCTGTGCTGCGATTTCCCAGAGAACGCCGCCACCTACGGCCGTCATTTTTGGCCACCTCGCTCAGAGCCCCCCTCTGCCGTATGTGTGCCGAGGATTTTTTCTCGTCGATTAAATATGACAGAGATATTAATGATTTTACAAAATTCCCCATTCTCTCTGCTGCCCCCACAGGCGGCAGGGGGGAGGGTCTATAAAACCAGGAAGTGGTGTGCCCCAATTAGTCTCTACAAGATGGGGGTCTGAGCCCATCTCCTCTCACCCCCTCTCTTCATTGGATGTCTGAGTTCAATGAAGCACTCTCTCTCTCCCCTCCTCTCTCCCCTCCCCCTCCCCTCCCTCTCCCCCCTCCCCCTACCCCCCTCTCTTCTCCCCCCCCCCCCCCTCCCCCTCCCCCCTCCTCCTCTCTCTCTCTCCTCCATCCATGCGCGAGCGGGTAGTTAGTGTGTGACGCTGCTTGCCGCCTCCCTCCCCCCCACACACACAATCACACATTGGGGGAACAGACCCAACGGGTCTGCACTTGGTCTAGTATATTACTAAAACTGTTCTTGACCGGTTTTGGCGATCTGTGCTGCAATTTCCGAGAGAACGCCGCCACCTACGGCCGTCATTTTTGGCCACCTCGCTCAGAGACCCCCCTCCGCCGTATGTGTGCCGAGGATTTTTCCCGTCGATTAAATATGACAGAGATATTAATGATTTTACAAAATTCCCCATTCTCTCTGCTGCCCCCGCAGGCGGCAGGGGGGGAGGGACTATAAAACCAGGAAGTGGTGTGCCTCAATCAGTCTCTGCAAGTGGTGTGCCCCAATCAGTCTCTACAAGATGGCGGTCTGAGCTCTGAATGACTGAACAAATGTCCACACAGCTGTAAGTACCCTTAATTTGGTTTGAAAATGAAAACATGGTTATGGTTAGTTTGAAGGAAAAAAGCACTGCCTGCAAATTGTTGTTTGTGGGGTTTGGGTTGAAGTAACCTCCCCTCTCTCCTCTCCCCCCTTCTCCTCTCCTCCTCTCCCCCTCTCCTCTCCCCCCCCCCCTCTTCTATCCCCCTCTCTTCATTGGATGTCTGAGTTAAAAGGCACTCTCTATCTCTCCCCCCTCCTCTCCACCACCTCTCCTCTCCCCCCCCCCTCTCCCCCCCCCCTCTCTCTCCCCCTCCCCCCCCCCCCCCCCTCTCTCTCTCTCTCTCCCCCTCCATTGGCGTGAGTGCGGGAGGGTGGGGTATTAGTGTGTGACGCTGCTTGCCGCCTCCCCCCCCCCCCCACCCACAATACACCCTTGGGGGAACAGACCCAACGGGTCTGCACTTGCTCTAGTATATTACTAAAACTGTTCTTGACCGGTTTTGGCGATCTGTGCTGCGATTTCCCAGAGAACGCCGCCACCTACGGCCGTCACTTTTGGCCACCTCGCTCAGAGCCCCCCTCCGCCGTATGTGTGCCGAGGATTTTTCCCGTCGATTAAATATGACAGAGATATTAATGATTTTACAAAATTCCCCATTCTCTCTGCTGCCCCCGCAGGCGGCAGGGGGGAGGGACTATAAAACCAGGAAGTGGTGTGCCTCAATCAGTCTCTGCAAGTGGTGTGCCCCAATCAGTCTTTACAAGATGGAGGTCTGAGCTCTGAATGACTGAACAAATGTCCACACAGCTGTAAGTACCCTTAATTTGGTTTGAAAATGAAAACATGGCTATGGTTAGTTTGAAGGAAAAAAGCACTGCCTGCAAATTGTTGTTTGGGAGGTTTGGGTTGAAGTAACCCCCCCCCTTCTCCTCCCCTTCTCCTCTCCCCCTCCACTCATTGGATGTCTGAGTTCAAAGGCACTCTCTATCACTCCCCTCCTCTCCACATTGGATGTCTGAGTTCAAAGGCACTCTCTATCTCCCCTCCCCCCTCCTCTCTCCCCCCTCTCCCTCTCCTCTCTCCCCCTCCCGCCTCTCCTCTCTCTCTCCCCCTCTCCTCTCTCTTCCCCCTCCCCCTCTCTCTCTCCTCTCCTCCCCTCTCTCCTCTCTCCCCTCCTCTCTCTCTCCTCTCCCCCCCCCCTCCTCTCTCCTCTCCCCTCTCCCCTCCTCCTCTCTCCTCCTCCCCCTCTCTTCAGTGGATGTGGTGTGCATGGACTTTAGTAAGGCATTTGACAAGGTCCCGAATGGTTGACTGATCCAAAGGAGCAAATTAATAATATTAATATAATATCAAAGGGGGTAATTAGCGTGAGTGCGGAGGGGGGGGGGGGAATAGTTAGGGGGTGTGACGCGGCATGCCGCCTCCCCCCCCCCCCCCCCCCCCCCCCCAACCGCACGTTGGGGGAACAGACCCAACGGGTCTGCACTTGGTCTAGTTTGTTAAGTAAGGCACAAATGCTTCACGTTTTTCCTTAAAAAAAAAACACTTTAAATTGCCTTTAAGTTTTTGGGTCAGTGGCAACCAGCTAGTACTGTGGGCAGTCGGCTGTGTGCAGCATGGCTCACTTTAGCATTTTCACTTGGGTACAGTATGATTGTACCCTCTCCTCCCCCTCCCTCTCGTCCCCCCTCCCCCCCCCCTCCCCCCCCCCCCCTCCTCTCCCCCCTCCACACACTCTTTACGCGTCTCTCGCGCCCTCTCCCCTCCCCTCTCTCTCTCTCTTTCATAATATATATATCTTTCTCACTCCCCTCTCTCTCTCTCTCTCTCCCTCTCTCTCCCCTCGCCCCTCTCCTTCCCTCTCTCCCCCCCTCTCTCTCCGTCCCCCCCCCCTCTCTCTCTCTCTCTCTCCCTCCATTAGCGTGAGTGCGGGGGGGGGGGGGGGGGGGGGAAAATTTTGGGGTGCTGCATGCCGCCTCCCCCCCCACAACCGCACGTTATGGGGACAGACCCAACGGGTCTGCACTTGGTCTAGTTTGTTACGTAAGGCACAAATGCTTCACGTTTTTCCTTAAAAAAAAACACTTTAAATTGCCTTTAAGTTTTTGGGTCAGTGGCAACCAGCTAGTACTGTGGGCAGTCGGCTGTGTGCAGCTTGGCTCACTTTAGCATTTTCACTTGGGTACAGTATGATTGAGAAGATGATGGTACTGTTGATTATCTGCTCCTCGACAGGGCCAAGGAGGGCTTATATTAGGACCACTTCTCCATCCGTTTCCCACCACGGATGGCTGACCTGCTGAATTCTACCGGCACTTTGGAGGGGAATGGACATGCGATGTGTTGGGTCTGGACCTTTCTTTGGACTGATGGAGTAGTGGGGGAAAGCTGGAAAAAAGAGATGGGGTCAGGATAGACTCCAGGACTTGATTAGGAAGAGGGGGGGGGGGGGGGGGGTGACTCCTTCGACCACCCCGGGCCACGGAGCTTGAACCAGCCCGTTCGCGGAGCTCGGTTGAGCCGCTGGACTTACCATCATCCGGCGGGGTCACAACAACGGAAGCCTGGATCGCCTCAGCGCAGAGGGAGAACAAGGAGGGTAGAGACAGAGACTTTAAGACTTTTGCCTCCATCACAGTGAGGAGGTGCCTGGTGAACTCACTGTGGTGGATGTTAACATACAAAATAGCTGCAGGAGTAGGCCATTCGGCCCTTTGAGCCTGCACCGCCATTCAATATGATCATGGCTGATCATCCAACTCAGTATCCCATACCTGCCTTCTCTCCATACCCGACCCCTATAGCCACAAGGGCCACATCTAACTCCCTCTTAAATATAGCCAATGAACTGGCCTCAACTACCTTCTGTGGCAGAGAGATCCAGAGATTTACCACTCTCTGTGTGAAAAATGTTTTTCTCATCTCGGTCCTAAAGGATTTCCCCTCTATCCTTAAGCTGTGACCCCTTGTCCAGGACTTCCCCAACATCGGGAACAATCTTCCTGCATCTAGCCTGTCCAACCCATTAAGAATTTTTAAAGTTTCTATAAGATCCCCCTTCAATCTCCTAAATTCTAGCGAGTACAAGCTGTCTATCCAGTGTTTCTTCATATGAAAGTCCTGACATCCCAGGAATCAGTCTGGTGAACCTTCTCTGCACTCCCTCTATGGCAATAATGTTCTTCCAGATTTGGAGACCAAAACTGTACGCCATACTCCAGGTGTGGTCTCACCAAGACCCTGTACAACTGCAGTAGAACCTCCCTGCTCCTATACTCAAATCCTTTTGCTATGAATGCTAACATACCATTCGCTTTCTTCACTGCCTGCTGCACCTGCATGCCTACTTTCAATGACCGGTGTACCATGACACCCAGTTCTCGTTGCATCTCCCATTTTCCTAATCGGCTACCATTTAGATAATAATCTACTTTCCTGTTTTTGCCACAAATGTTAATTTGTGTTGATTGTATGTTTTGTTATTTATTATTGTATGTATGACTGCAGGCAACAAAATTTCATTCAGACAGAAAGATCTGAATGTCAATAAAGGAATCTAATCTAATCTAAAAAGTAATTTGGGGAATGCAATGTTCATGTCATTGGGCTGTAAGTTATGAGGTGCTGTTCCTCCAGTTTGCGTGTCACCTCATTCTGGCAATGGAGGAGGCCCAGGACAGAAGATCAGTGTGGGAGTGGGAAGGGGAGTGATTGGCAACCAGGAGATTCAGCAGGCCTTAGTGTAGATACAAGGAACAGCAGATGCTGGTTTACAAAAAGAGACACAATCTCCTGGAGTAACTTGCACCTCTGGAGGTCATGGACAGGGAACATACTAGGTCAGGACCCTTCTTCCAGCCTGGTGATGGGGGTGAGGGAGAAAGATGGAAAGGAGAGGTGGGAGTGGTCGCCTCAGATTCCCTTCCCTCTACAGATGCGGCCTGACCCACTGAGTTCCGCCACCGCTTTAGAGGGAATGGACAGATGATGTTTTGTCAGGACACTTCTTCAGATTGATTGGAGAGGGTGGGGGGAGGAAACTGCAAAAGAGAGATAGGGGCTGCACAAAGCCGGGCAAGTGATAGGTGGAAACAAAATGCTGGAGTAATTCAGTGGGCCAGGCAGCATCTCTAGAGACAAGGAATGGGTAACGTTTCAAGTTGAGACCCTTCTTCAGAAGTGATAGGTGGATATAGGTGAGGGAGACACAAGAAACTGCAGATACAGGAATCTTGCACGGAACACAATTGAGTTAGATGCACAGAATCTCTCGCCCGGAGTGGGGGAATCGAGGACCAGAGGACATGGGTTCAAGGTGCAGAGGAAAAGATACAATAGGAATCTGAGGGGTAACTTTTTCACACAGAGGATGGTGGGTGTATGGAATAAGCTGCCAGAAGAGGTAGTTGAGGCTGGGACAATCCCAACATTTAAGAAACAGTTAGACAGGTACATGGATAGGACGAGTTTGGAGGGATATGGACTAAACGCAGGCAGGTGGGACTAGTGTAGCTGGGACATGATGGTCGGTGTGGGCAAGTTGGGCCGAAGGGCCTGTTTCCACACTGTTTCATTCTATCACAGAGTGCTGCAGTAACTCAGCGGGACAGGCAGCATCTGTGGAAAACATGGATAGGTGATGTTTCAGAGTGCAGGAGTAACTCAGCGGGTCAGGCAGCATCTGTGGAGAACATGGATAGGTGACGTTTCACAGAGTGCTGGAGTAACTCAGCGGGTCAGGCAGCATCTGTGGAGAACATGGTTAGGTGACGTTTCGGGTCGGGACCCTTCTTCAGATTGACACTATGTTAACAGATGAGGGGGTTTACGGCAGATGAGTAAAGTGACAGCGGCGAGAGAAAATAAGGAGATAAAAGGGTGTGAGATAAGGAGAGGAATGTATATGTGCAGCTTTAAGAGACATTGGTCAGGTAGCATTTGGAGTATTGCATATAATTCTGGTCACTCCATTACAGGACTGATGTGGAGGCTTTGGGGAAAGTGCAAAGATGGTTTACCAGAATGGTTTGAATACAAGGAATTTACAAGGAATTGCAGATGCTGGTTTACAAAAATGCTGGAGTAACTCAGGACAGGAAACTACTCTGGAGAGAAGGAATGGGTGAGGTTTCGGGTCGATACTTAAGAGTCGAAACGTAATCCATTACTTCCATCATTTTATATCTATCTAAACAGCGCCTATCCACATATGGCGGTGTGCCAGCAGGCTGGCGGAGCGGGCAAAGGTCTTGTCACAGAGCGGGCAGGTGAAGGGGCGCTGGCCAATGTGGACCCATAAGGTGGTCAATGCAGGTGAACCACTTACCACAGGACGGGCAGGGGAAGGTACACCGCTGTTGGTACACCGGTGCTTCCACAGGCTGGAAATGTGGGTGAAACCCTTGCCACTCAGCGCACAAAAAGTTACAAAATTCTTAAGGGGTTGGACAGGCTAGATGCAGGAAGATTGTTCTCGATGTTGGGGAAGTCCAGAACAAGGGGTCACAGTTTAAGGATAAGGGGGAAATCTTTTAGGACCGAAACGAGAAAAACATTTTTCACACAGAGAGTGGTGAATCTCTTGAATTCTCTGCCACAGAAGGTAGTTGAGGCCAGTTCATTGGCTATATTTAAGAGGGAATTAGATGTGGCCCTTGTGGCTAAAGGTATCAGGGGGTATGGAGAGAAGGCAGGTACAGGATACTGAGTTGGATGATCAGCCATGATCATATTGAATGGCGGTGCAGGCTCGAAGGGCCGAATGGCCTACTCCTGCACCTATTGCCTATGTTTCTATGTTTCTAAAGGGTCTCACTAGTGTGTATCTGCTAGTGCTCCCACAGCCCCTGTGCGCTCTTGAAACGCTTGCCGCAGTGGGAGCAGCCGCTCGCTGGCGTGAGCCCGCCGGTGCTGCCGCAACGCACGCGAGCTGTCAAACACCTCACCGCAGTACGGGCAGTCTTAGGGCTTGCCACTGGTGTGCACTCGCTGGTGAGACAGGGCGTGTGAGGCCATGGCAAAGCGCTCTCCACACAACGGGCTGGGGACGGGACGGTCGCCGGCGTGCAACTGCTGGTGGGACAGCAGATAGCTGGACTGGGTGAAGCCCTTGCCGCACTGGACGCAGGTGTAGGGGCGCTCGCCGGTGTGGGTGCGCTGGTGCACCAGCAGACTGTCGGAGCGGGTGAAGCCCTTGCCGCAATCACAGCAGGTGTAGGGCCGCTCCCCGGTGTGCAGGCGCTTGTGCACCTTCAGGTCCCTGGACGACTTGAAGCCTTTGCCACAGTGGGAGCAGGTGAAGGGCCGCTCACTGCTGTGCACCCGCTGGTGCTCCCGCAGCCCAGACGACCGGGTAAAGCCCTTGCCACAGGTGGAGCAGCCATAAGGCTTCTCGCCCGTGTGCAGTCGCCGGTGGTTCTTCAGGTCACTCGCCATCTTGAAGTCCTTGCCACAGTCGGAGCAGTCGAATGGGCGTTCTCCCGTGTGCACTCGCCAGTGGGCCTCCAGCTGGCTTGGGCTCTCACATGCCTTGTCACACACATCGCACTCATAACGCTTCTCCTTGTTGTGCCCCGTCATGTGATCCTCCATTGAAGCTCAGCCCTTGGAAGCTCAGCCCGCACACCGAGCAGATGGGGAGGGGGGGGCTCAAGGTCACCCTGGCTGCCCTCAATGGTCGCTCACGTTCCCGTCTCTCCGTCGACAGCAACGGCACCTAAACCCTGCAGGAGGGGAACGCAGAGGGTCAACAACAAGCTGACAAACAGGACATTACTAACGCGTGAACATTACCAGTGCTTGAAGGGGGGGGAAGGGGAAAGGGAGGTGTGAGGCGGCGTCTGACAGCGTGAGGGGGCACCCCACCGACCTGGGGACACTGAGTATCCGGGAACCGCGTCGAGCCGCCCGCACGTCCGCCGTCAATACGCCTGCCCAACATCGTCCACCCCACAACCGACGCATTGACGCCACCGCCAATCCGAGGGAGGACCATAGGCGCTGCACCGTGACCTTCAACCGACAGGGTCACTGCACAGGGGGCTCCCGCCGCCAGTGGGCACTGCATACGGAGGCCCTGAGACGCTGCACTGATGCCTCCTTACCACCAGGGGCGCTGCTGTCTGAGGACTAGAGACTGTGTGCAGCGGCCTCCCACAGCTAGGGGGCGCTGCACACGGAGGACTAGAGGTGCTGCACCGAGCCCTTCAAAAGACAGGGTCCGCTGCAGACAGAGAAACAAAGATCAGCTGATCTACATCGGTGAGACCAAGCGGATGCTGGGCGATCGTTTCGCCGAACACCTCCGCTCGGTCCGCAAGAACCTACCTCAAGTTCAAGTGAGTTTATTGTCATGTGTCCCTGTATAGGACAATTAAATTCTTGCTTTGCTTCAGCACAGAACATAGTAGGCATTTACTACGAAACAGATAAGTGTGTCCATATACCATGATATAAATATATACACACATGAATAAATAAACTGATAAAGTGCAAATAACAGAAAATGGTTATTAATAATCAGAGTTATGTCCGAGCCAGGTTTAATAGCCTGATGACTGTGGGGAAGTAGCTATTCCTGAACCTGGTTGTTGCAGTCTTCAGGCTCCTGTACCTTCTACCTGAAGGTAGCAGGGAGATGAGTGTGTGGCCAGGATGGTGTGGGTCTTTGATGATACTGCCAGCCTTTTTGAGGCAGCGACTGCGATAAATCCCGTCGATGGAAGGAAGGTCAGAGCCGATGATGGACTGGGCAGTGTTTACTACTTTTTGTAGTCTTTTCCTCTCCAGGGCGCTCAAATTGCCGAACCTAGCCACGATGCAACCGGTCAGCATGCTCTCTACTGTGCACCTGTAGAAGTTAGAGAGAGTCTTCATTGACAAACCGACTCTCCGTAATCTTCTCAGGAAGTAGAGGCGCTGATGAGCTTTCTTGATAATTGCATTAATGTTCTCGGACCAGGAAAGATCTTCAGAGATGTGCACCCCCAGGAATTTGAAGCTCTTGACCCTTTCAACCATCGACCCGTTGATATAAATGGGGCTGTGGGTCCCCCTCCTACTCCTTCCAAAGTCCACAATCAGTTCCTTGGTTTTGCTGGTGTTGAGGGCCAGGTTATTGCGCTGGCCCCATATGGACAGTTGCTCGATCTCTCTTTTATACTCTGACTCATCCCCATCAGTGATACGCCCCACAATAGTGGTGTCGTCAGCGAACTTGATGATGGAGTTCGCACTGTGATTGGCTACGCAGTCATAGGTATAGAATGAGTACAGCAGGGGGCTGAGCACGCAGCCTTGAAGTGCTCCCGTGCTGATTGTTATCGAGGCTGACACATTTCCACCAATACGAACAGACTGTGGTCTGTGAATGAGGAAGTCGAGGATCCAATTGCAAGTCGAGAATCCAATTGACCTCCTGGTGGCTCAGCACTTCAACTCCCCCTCCCATTCCCTGTCCGACCTCTCTGTCCTGGGCCTCCTCCATGGCCACAGTGAGCAACACCGGAAATTGGAGGAACAACACCTCATATTCCGCTTAGGGAGTCTGCATCCTGCGGGCATGAACATTGAATTCTCCCAAGTTTGTTAGCCCTTGCTGTCTCCTCCCCTTCCCCAGCCCTCGGGGGCCCTTTCTCCTCCTTTTTCCTTTCTTCTCCCCGCCACCCCCTATCAGTCTGAAGAAGGGTTTCGGCCCGAAACGTTGCCTATTTCCTTCGCTCCATAGATGCTGCTGCACCCGCTGAGTTTCTCCAGCATTTTTGTGTACCTTCGATTTTCCAGCATCTGCAGTTCCTTCTTAATCAGCGAAACAAAGATGGTGCGCCGCGGCCTCCCGTCGTCAGGAGAGCGCTACAGTCAGAGGACTAGAGACACTGCACCATGACCTCCCGCCCCCAGGTAAGCCCACGGGAAGGGAAGGAAAGAGAGGGTGGGAAAACGACGCGGGGCCGAGCAGCGGCGGCGGCTGTTCCCACACGAGCTCCCGGCGCTGAGCGGAGGCCTCATCCCTCACGTGACCTGCGGCCAGGTCCCGACCCTCCTTGCATCCGACCAATCAGAGCCCCCCCGCGCCAGTGGCCAATGGGAGCAGGTTCCGGTTCTCCCCCCCCCCCCCCGACATCACAAAGGAACAGGTACCACAAAGATCCTCCTATCGGGCAGAGAGAGTGAAAGGGGGGAGAGAGGGGGAGAGAAGAGAGAGGGTGAGAAGGGGGGGGGGGAGAGAGAGAGAGACGGGGAGTGAGAGAGAGAGAGATAGAGGGGGAGAGAGAGATAGAGATGGGGGAGATAGAGAGATAGAGGGGGGAGAGAGGGAAGGAGGAGGCGAGAGAGAGAGATAGGGAGAGAGAGAGAGAGAGAGGGGAGAGAGAGAGAGAGAGAGAGAGAGAGGGAGAGAGAGAGAGGGAGGAGAGGGAGAGAGAGAGGGAGAGAGGGAGAGAGAGAGAGAGAGAGAGAGAGAGAGAGAGAGAGAGAGAGAGAGAGAGAGAGAGAGAGAGAGAGAGAGAGAGAGATAGAGAGAGAGAGAGAGATAGAGAGAGAGAGAGAGAGAGAGAGAGAGAGAGAGAGAGGGGGAGGGGGAGAGAGAGAGAGAGAGGGGGAGAGGGAGAGAGAGAGAGAGAGAGAGGGGGGGAGAGAGAGAGAGATAGAGAGAGAGAGAGAGAGAGAGAGAGAGGGGGAGAGAGAGGAGAGAGAGAGAGAGAGAGAGAGAGAGAGGGTGTGGAGAGAGAGATAGCGAGAGAGAGAGAGAGAGAGAGAGGGGAGAGAGAGATAAAGGGACAGAGAGAGAGAGAGATAGAGAGAGAGGGGGAGAGAGTTAGAGGGAAAGAGATAGAGAGAGAGAGGGGGAGAGAGAGAGGGAGAGAGAGAGAGAGAGGGGAGAGAGAGATAAAGGGACAGAGAGAGAGAGAGAGATATAGAGAGAGGGGAGAGAGTTAGAGGGAAAGAGATAGAGAGAGAGGGGGAGAGAGAGAGAGAGAGGGAGAAAAGAAAGAGAGGAGGAGAGAGGGAGAGAGAGAGAGAGAGAGAGAGCACAGCGCTGGGCCTATCTCGACGGAGAGGTAAAATCCCGGTTTATGCGGATGACTTGGTTCTGCTGTCCCCCACAGAACAGGGACTGCAGCAATAATTGGACCTACTTGATGAGTACTATATGCTATATTTAAGAGGGAGTTAGATGTGGCCCTTGTGGCTAAAGGGATCAGTGGGTATGGAGAGAAAGCAGGTACAGGATACTGAGTTGGATGATCAGCCATGATAATATTGAATGGCTGTGCAGGCTCGAAGGGCCGAATGGCCTACTCCTGCACCTATTTTCTATGTTTCTATGTTTCTATGTTACTGCCAAAATTGGGCCCTGGCAGTAAATCTAAAGAAAACCAACCATGATTTTTCAGAAAAGACCCAGATGCCAGGAAGATAAATACAAATTTACTCTCAATGGTATCATTATCGAACATACTATGAGCTATACTTACCTTGGTCGAACTGTTGCAGCATCAGGAAGTTTCAATATGACAGTGAATGCACTAAAAGAGAAAGCTCGAAGAGCTCTGTATGCAATAAAAAGATTTCAACATCCAAATTCAAATTAAAATCTGGCTTAAAATATTTGACAATGTAATCCAGCCTATTGCGCTTTATGGTAGTGACATATGGGGTGCGCTCAGTCACCATAGTTATAGTAAATAGGAAAAACATACAACAGAGGCCCTGCATGCGGAATTTTTGTCGGAACATAGTGAGGTTATTCACTTTGGCGGCAAAAACAAGGGGGCAGATCATTATCTCAACGGGGTTAGGTTAGGGGGAGGTACAGCGAGACCTGGGTGTCCTTGTACTGAAAGTTGCCGTGCAGGTACCAACATCATGCAGTGAAGAAAGCTAATGGAATGTTGGCCTTCATAACAAGTGGATTTCAGTAGAGGAGTAAAGAGGTTCTTCTGCAGTTGTATAGGGCTCTGGTGAGACCACATCTGGAGTATTGTGTACAGTTTTGGTCTCCTAATTTGAGGAAGGACATGCTTGTGATTGAGGCAGTGCAGCGTAGGTTCACGAGATTGATCCCTGGGATGGCGGGACTGAGGAAAGATTGAAAAGTCTAGGCTTGTATTCACTGGAGTTTAGAAGGATGAGGGGTGTTCTTATAGAAACATATAAAATTATAAATGGACTGGACAAGCTAGATGCAGGAAAAATATTCCCTATGTTGGACGAGTCCAGAACCAGGGGGCCACAGTCTTAGTATAAAGGGGAGGTCGTTTAAGACTGAGGTGAGAAAAAACTTTTTCTCCCAGAGAGTTGTAAATTTATGGAATTCCCTGCCAGAGGGCAGTGGAGGCCAAATCATTGGATGGATTTAAGAGAGTGTTAGAAAGAGCTCTAGGGGCAAGTGGAGTCAAGGGATATGGGGAGAAGGCAGGCACGGGTTATTGATAGGGGACGATCAGCCATGATCACAATGAATGGTGGTGCTGGCTCGAAGGGCCGAATGGCCTCCTCCTGCACCTAATTTCTATGTTTCTATGTAACATTCTCCGTATCCAAAGAAAAACACTAACAAACGCATGTAGGGCAGAATTAGGCAGATACCCACGGATAATGAATATCCAGAAAAGAGCACTACATTTTTGGAATCACCGTAAATCTAGCCCCCCAGATACCCTCCAGTTTAAAGCCCTTCAAACACAAGAGGGGAGCCCAGAAAAGAGTCCCCTGTACCAGTTGGTACTGAGACTAACTATCTCTATTCAGTTAAACCCTATTCAGTTAAACCCTGACCAGCCTCGTATCAATACTGATCCCCAATGAACCAAATTATCAAACACTGGAAAGACACATATTTGGAACATTGGGATAAAGAAACCAAAAGCCAAAGTTTATTAGAATGTTACCGTGCACTAAAAAGAGATTTTAACTTGGCAGTCTATCTCTCAACTGTTAGAGACAAAAAGCAGAGACAGACCTAATACAGGTGAGAGAGGGAGAGATAGAGAGGGAGAGACAGAGAGATAGAGGGGGAAGAGAGGGAGAGAGAGACAGAGAGAGAGGGAGAACAGAGAGAGTAAGAGAGAGAGAGAGAGAGAGAGAGAGAGAGAGAGAGAGAGAGAGAGGGGAAGAGAGAGAGAGAGAGAGAGGGAGGCAGGCTCTGAGAGAGTGCAAGAGAGGGGTGGGAAAGGGAGAGGGGGACTGAGAGAGTAAGAAAGAGAGTGAGAGGGGGAGAGGGGGAGAGAGAGAGAGAGAGGAGGAGAGAGAAGAGAGAGAGAGAGAAGAAGACAGAGAGATAGAGGGGAAGGGCGACAGATGGAGGGGACAGAGAGTGTGAGAGAGAGAGAGGGAGACCGCAAGAGAGGTAAGAGAGAGGACAGAGAGAGAGAGAGAGCGGCACAAATAGAGAGGGAGAGGGGGGGACTAAGAGAGGGGCACAGATAATTTAAGAGAGAGAGGGGGGACTGAGAGAAAGTGTAAGAAAGAGCGAGGGGGAAGAGGGAGAGAGGGTAAGAGAGAAAGGGGGGACGAGAGAGAGAGAGAGAGAGACAGAGAGGGTAAGAGAGAGAGGGAGAGAGAGGGAGAGAGAGAGAGAGAGGGAGGACGAGAGAGGAGAGAGAGAGAGAGAGAGAGAGAGAGAGAGAGAGAGAGAGAGAGAGAGAGAGAGAGAGAGAGAGAGAGAGGAGAGAGAGAGAGGGAGAGAGAGAGAGATATAGAGAGGAGAGAGAGAGAGGGAGAGAGGAGAGAGAGAGAGAGAGAAAGGGAGAGTGAGAGAGAGAGAGAGATTAGAGAGAGCGAGAGACTGAGGGGGAGATGGAGAGCAAGAGAGGAGGGGAGAGATAAAGAGATGGAAAGAGAGGAGAAAGGGAGGAGAGAAATGAACAGGAGATAGAATATCGTTATCTTGTCGAGTTTAGATTTAGAGCATGTGGCAGAGGGAGAGGAGAAAGAGAGAGGGGGGAAGAGAAAGGGGAGTGATTGAGAGGGAACGAGAGGGAGGAAGAGGGGGAGGGGAGAGAGAGAGAGACATTTAACACAATCATGCTTTATTTTGCTTTTATTAATGCATTTCGTCGTCTAATTGCTGATTTTTGGCACAAAAAGCTTCACTCTTAAACATTTAGTTCCAAGCAAAAATACATAAATATATATCTGTCGCTAAGCAACCACAAAAAATTCTCTCAATAATGCTCTTTGGTTCAGAAGCTTGGTATGTTGGCGTCGGGCCTGCTTTTTAGGCCCCATATCTGTGTTCCAGGCTTTGCCCGAAGTTCTGGGCTTCCGGGCCTGTGTTTTGTAGGCCTCATGGCTGTTTTATAGGCTCTGGGCCTGTATTTTAGGCCTTAGGCCTGTTTTGTGGGCTTTGGCCTAAATTCTGGAACTTCCGAGCTTATGTTTCGTAGGCCCCAGGGTTGTGTTGTAGGCTCCGGGTCTTGTTGTCGGCTTTGGCCTACGATCTGGCCTTCCAAGCCAGTGTTTTGTAGGCCTCAGGGCTGTGTTGTAGGCTCTGAGCCTGTGTTATAGGCTAAGGCCTAAGTTGTGGGCCTCCGAGCCGGTGTTGTGGGCCCCAGGCCAGTGTTATAGACTCCGGGCCCGTATTTTAAGCCCCAGGGCCTATGTTGTGTGCTTTGGCCTACATTCTGGGTCTTAGAGACTGTGTTTTGTAGACCTCATGGCAGTGTTATAAGCTCCGGGCCCAACCTCTGGGCTTTGGCCTATGTTATGGGCCTCGGAGCCTGTCAAGTAAAGCATACTGGTGTCTGGCTCCCATTGCTAGAGAAGGCCTAGTCTGTTGTCAAGGAAGGCCTAGCGCCAACAGGCTTCTGTTGCGAAGGAAGATCTACTGGTATCAGGCTCCTGCTGCTACGAAAGGCCTACAATGTTGCTTAGGAAGCCTGACTCTGTTGCCGTGGAAGGCCTGCCAGCGTCAGGCTTCTGTTGCTATGAAAGGCTGACTGTTGTTAAGGAAGGCCTACGACCAAGGCTTCAAGGTCGAGCGACAATCTCCCTCCCCAAGTTTCCCTGAGACGGAAATAATTAGGTTTTCTTGGCCAGAGTCTCCCCGCTGTTCAACGTGACCAAGAGTGCTGGGAAGTTACATCGTCGAGACGGGGGGACAAAATTCTCGCCCCTCTCTCTCTCCCTTCAGCCCACCAAGTCCAAGCCGACCAGCGATCGCCCATTCACACGCTAGTTTAGTTAGAGATATAGCACGGGAACTCAACTAAACTAATATTTGATACATTCTCTTCTCCCCCTCCCCTCCCCTCCCCTCCGCTCTCCCCTAATTGACACTAACTGATTAACTTACCACTGGCGATCTCCAGGTGGACGGCCCTGTTGATGCATCTTCGCGGGAGAGATATGTACCCCAGGTGGACACCTTGGTTAGACTCCAGGTGGATCATCAATTCCAAGCCTCTCTCCCCGATCGAAAACGTTCTCCCGCGAGGTTTCTCAGTTCCCTATCCTCTCTCTTCCAGCCTCATTTGAGGGGGGACGGGAGGGCGGAGAGGAAGAGGGGTAACGAGAAGGTTTCAGGACGTCCCGACCAAGAATAATGTCTTCCTTTCCAAAGGGGAGAGAGGACCAAAAGGGGGGAAAGATTAGAGATTTGTACACCCGTCTTTTGCTCCCTCTCTCTCCCACCCTCTCTCTCTCTCTCTCTCCCCCTCTCCCTCTCCCCCCCCCCCCCTCTGGGCCTAGTTCTCCTCCCACGCCACTCCGGGCCTCGCGTGCAGCCTAAAGCCTGCTTCACCTTCCACCATCAGCAGCTTCAGGGCTTTGTCCAGGCTGCACCCGGCGAGCCAGGCCTGGCATCGAAACGTTCCAGAGTCGCCGGGCCTGGCGCCGCACAGGAGGAGGGAGAAGTCTCCGGACCTGGGGACCCTGGCTCCCGCCAAGCCTGTCCTGGAGCCAGGCTCCTCCTCACCACCCCGCCGCTGCCTGTCATCAGCAGGGGCCTGGAGAGTAGTCCGGGATGTGGCCTGTGCCTAGCGACGGGGTCTGGCTGAGGCCTGTGTATGGCAACAGGGCCTGGTTGAGGCCTTTGCCTAGTAATTGTACCCAAATGAGGCCTTTGCTAAGCAATGGGGCCTTACTCAGGCTTCCCCTTCTCAACAGGGCATATTTTAGGACTGGGCTTGGCAGCGGGGGCCTAATTGTTACAGGGCCTAACTTGCTTCCCCTTAGCAACACTGCCTAAACAGGTTTCCCCTTAGCGATGGGACCTAATTGACGACTTTGCCTGGGAATGGGCCTTCCCCAAACGATGGGGCCTAACACAGGCTTCCCCTTATCAACCTTCCCCTAGTTGCAGCTTCTTCCTAGTGATTAGGCCTAACTCAGACCCGAAGACTGACCAGGCCAAATCAAGACGTTGGAGGCGGTAGGCCCCGTCTGGGACGGAGGGAATAATAATAATAATATCTTTTATTGTCATTGCACATACGTGCAACGAGATTTGGTATGCAGCTTCCATCCGATATCATTACTTAAATAACTAATAAAATGTAGATTTAGATACCCCGAGAAGGGAAGGGAGCAAGAGCAAGGCAGCACCAGGGTGGAGGAGGCACGGCCAAGGACTACACCCAAGGGCCCAGAGTCTGTGGAGAGAGAGAATCAGAGAAATGTAGAAACATATGCGCTGTAAGGCAGCAACTCTACCGCTGTACCACCTTGCCGCTGACTTTAGAGATACAGCGCGGAAACAGGCCCTTCGGCCCACCGAGTCTGCATCGACCATCGATCGCCTGTTCACTCACTAGTTTAGTTACAGCGCAGAAACAGGCCCTTCCGCCCACCGAGTCCACGCCGACCAGCGATCGCCCGTTCACTCACTAGTTTAGTTTAGGAATACAGCGCGGAAAAAGGCCCTTCAGCCCACCGAGACGGCGCTGACCAGCGACCCCCACACACCAACACTATCCTACACACACTCTGGGGACAATTTACAATTTCAGCCAATTAACCAACAAACCCCCACGTCTTTGGAGTGTGGGATGAAACCGGAGCACCCGGGAAAAACCCAGGCAGGTCACGGGGAGAATGTGCAAATTCCATACACACAGCACCCGTGGTCAGGATGGAACCCGGGTCTCTGGCGCAGTGAGGCAGCAACTCTACCGCTGAGCCACCATGGGACAGGGTGGTCAAGAAGGCTTTTGGAACATTGGCCTTCATCAGTCAGAGTAGGCAATAGACAATAGGTATCGAGTATAGAAGTTGGGAGGTCACGTTGCAGTTGCCGTTGGTGAGGCTGCATTTGAGGATTGTGTTCAGTTCTTGGCACCGTGTTACAGAAAATATGTCGTCAAGCTGAAAAGGGCTCAGAGAAGATTTACAAAGATCTTTTCCCCTCTCACCTTAAACCTATATCCTCTGGTCCTCGATTCCCCTACTGTGGTCAAGAGACTGTGCGTCTACCCGATTTATTCCTTTTGTGATTTTATACACCTCTATAAGATCACCCATCATTCTCCTGCGCTCCAAAGAATGGAGTCCTAACCTGCCCCAACGTCTCCCTGTAGCTCAGGCCCCTTGAGTCCTAGCAACATCCTCGTAAATCTTCTCTGCGCCCTTTCCAGCTTAACGACATCTTTCCTGAAATTCTCCAAAAACAGGAAGGGGAGGGAGGAGAAATAGGTTTAAAATGTTCATCTACCGTTTGCACATACTGAAGAGGATGGAGAAAATGAAGACAGCTTGATGATCCATTGAATAGTCCAATCTCTCTCCCTCTCCCCTTCCTCTCTTTCTCCCTCTCGCTCTCTCCCTCCCTCCCTCTCTTCCTCTCTCTCTCTCTGTATCTCCCTCTTTCTTCATCCCCCTCCCCCTCTCTCTCTCTATCTCTTCCCCCCCTCTCTCTCTCTGAATTATTTGCCTGGAGTATTTTTTTTTTTTTTTTAAAGTTTAAATATTTATTTATTTATTTTTAATTTTATTTATTAGAAGTAGTGTACATTACAATAGTATAAGCCAAAAATAACATAATACATTTCCTGTACCACTTCATATTTTAAACTTTAAAAAGCAGAAAAGTAAATTGGATAGTAAGTGTGTGAAAGAGTGATCAAAAGGGACCCTTAAACACGAAAAATTCGAGAAAGAATTAAGAAGTAAGCCATAGAAAAAGAAAAAGAGAAAAAGCAAACAGAAGATATATTAAAAGTTAAAAAAAGAGATAAAAGGGATATACCAACTTCGTATTTTTCCTCCCTCCTGACCAGGTCCTGAAACTATTTATTTTCAGAATTATGTTGCATCTTGTACTTGTAGTATGTCGATAAATGGAGACCAAATCTTTTGGAAATGGTCTGGTTTGCCTGCTAGAAGGAATCTCATATCTTCCAGGTGTAGCATTTCGAACATATTTTAAATCCACATATTTATTGTTGGTGTTCAAGAAGGAACTGCAGATGTTGGAAAATCGAAGGTACTCAAAAATGCTGGAGAAACTCAGCGGGTGCAGCAGCATCTATGGAGCGAAGGAAATAGGTAACGTTTCGGGCCGAAAACCCTTCTTCAGACTGACGTTATTGTTGGTGTTGGGGCGTTTTTCCAGAATTTCAGTATGAGTTTTTTTCCCCATTATTAAACTGTAATTAAGTAGGCTCTTTTGGGAGGCAGATAGGTCAGGGCTGCCTTCCATTGTTCAAAAAATAATCAATTCTGCATTCGGTTTCAGTTTTATTTTAAATAATTTTGTGAAGATTTCAAAAATGTAATTCCCAAATTTTTGGATTTTTATACAAAAAACAAAGGAATGTGCTATAGTTGCTTCTTGGGATAGACATTTATCACAGATGGGGGAGACATTTGGAAAACGTTTACTTATTTTAGTTTTTGAGTAATATAATCTATGTAAGGTTTTAAATTGGATTAAAATATGTCTTAAATTAATCGAGCATTTGTGCACATATAACAAATGTTTATCCCACCTCTCTTTCAAAATTTTTATAGTTCTTGTTGCCAGTCTCTTCTAATTCTATCGTATGGTGTTATTTCTATATTTAAGATGATGTTATACAAGTATGATATTAAATTAGCTGAATCGGCCTTTGTATTCATTGCGTCGTCCAGTAAATCTGGAGTATTGTGTGCAGTTTTGGTCTCCAAATTTGAGAAAGAACATTCTTGCTATTGAGGGAGTGCAGCGTAGGTTCACAAGGTTAATTCCCAGGATGGCGGGACTGTCATATGCTGAGAGAATGGATCAGCTGGGCTTGTATACTATGGAATTTAGAAGGATGAGAGGAGATCTTATTGAAACATATACAGGTGCACAACCTTTTATCCGAAAGCCTTGGGACCAGACACTTTTCGTAATTTGGAATATTTCGGCTTTCGTAATGGAAGACTTTTAGCGTAGATTTTAACGGCTGGCTCAGTGGTAGAGTGCTCGGCTCATATACGCAAGGTCACGAGTTTGCGCCTCGATCCCGGCAGTTACTCGATCGCAAGTTTGAGTCTTCAATTTTTCTTGCAGAATAGGAGAGAATAGGGAGGGTTAGGCTGGGATCATTCTCTGCGAGATGATCTTAGTGTGGGAGACAAGTGTAGGAGAGGTGTACTGACTGTGTGGGCAGAACTTTGGAAGTGATTGCCCACCATTCTCAAAAGCCGCTGTGTCTCCCTGTCCCTCCAACTCCAGAGGAATCCGCTCCCCGATGGGCCGCTACGGCGACAAGTGGCAGTTCGCCCACAGCCCGAGCTGCGCCACCCAAGAACAAGACGTACTTTGCACACCATCAGCTTCTGCCTCTGGAGTTGGAGCGGGGCTGGGCTGGAGTTGCTGATCTGGGATCTCCATGCTTGCAGTGGGCCTGGGGGTCGGTGTCCCGATGAGGGGGCGCAGCTCGGGCTGTGGGCGAACTGCCACTTGTCGCCGCAGCGGCCCATCGGGGAGCGGCTTCTGGTGGTCCTGACGTCTCTCAGCTCCTGTCCAGGGGGATGGCCAAAGACGTAAGGACCAACAGGAACCCGCTCCCCGATGGACCGCTACAGCGACAAGTGGCAGTTCGCCCACAGCCCGAGCTGCGCCCCCTCATCCGCCATTAGGAGCTGGAGAGGAGAGGGAAGGGGTCACACACATGGCCGGGAAGCAGAGGGGTGTAGGTGGGGTGAAATTGAAGGGAGCGACAATCTGCTGCTGCCTGCCCGCTGGGTTAAAAGGTTCCCACAGAAGACTCACGATACACTGTGTATCGTGAGTCTACCGTGGGAACTTTTTAACTCAGCGGGCAGGCAGCAGCAGATTGAGAATTATTAACCCTCCCGCGCAATATACCCTCACCTTCTCTTTTATGAATGGGGATTTAGTTCCCCTTTCTTCGAGGACCGACCGGAGGTTCCGCTGTCACCTCTGCGGGCCGCCCTCGGTTAACGTCTTCAAGGACCTTTCTTCAAGGACCGAAAAAATGTCCGCTATTCGGAGCTTTTCGTTATTTGGAATTTCGGATAA